>NW_027526295.1:34457906-34559876 GCF_048455015.1 Haemaphysalis longicornis
TAGCCAAGTCTAAACCCGCTCGAAGGCGTTAAAAACTCGCGTTAATACCATTCGTACATTGCGGAAAAGTTGTCGCGAAAAGTAAACATATCAGTAGTACAGAGTACTAGTGATTATTAATCAAATCAGGGCATGAATATAAAAAAAACATTGCAGGGGAAATAGGCACTGCTTAAGCCAAAGTGCCGATCGTACCAGCACTTTTAAGCCTGTGCGGCGAAGCAATCCGCCCACCGGTCTCACGTAGTCATTCATTTACCTACATGCAATGCGCGCAGAACGCGTGGTGAGATCGCAACAGAGCGGCGCGTTTCTGTCGCTGTTGCAAGGTCTATTTTCTCGCACACACAGTCGCGTACATGTCACGTCGCAAGTATTTCATAATGAGTTAACAGTGCACTTTTCATGGCACCAATTGTATCGTCTTTGGCGTTAGCTGGCTGCGTACCAGCTGTCGGTGGCGATGGTAGCAACTACCCAGGCGCGGCGGTGTCGTCGGGAACAAGCGAGCCGTTGATTGCTCGCCCGGATTATTTGGTCTGTAGACAACTTTCTTCTGCAATTTGCTCCAAAACCGCGAGGAGGGGGCACACGGTGGCCACAAAAAGAAACGTGCGGTCGCATAAGCACAGGAAATGTGTTCTAGCAGACGACAGCATAACCCGGCGTCCTACAAGTGACGCCACTCGTAACTGGCGCCACGGTATGTCCTCGGGGCCAATATGATGACGTTCCCCATTTACACCTAAATAAGCAAGGTCTAATTCCGGCTTCGAGAGGAAACTCGGGAGGGAGCAATCTCAGCATCGCTACTCGGATTTCCTATCATTGCGCACAAGCGGCGGGAGGCTGCGAAAGGCCCGTGTTGGTGTGTAAATTCAAGCCTCTATATCTTCAAAAAGCATCAAAGCGCAAGAAAGCCAACACGTAAGCCAGTTAGCGATCCGCCAGTAGAGAAGGCACGCGAGACCAGCGGGAACGCGGCCTAGTAAAGGAACACGCGAGCAAACGACAACCGAGAGAGAAAGGAAGGAATCAAGCGATAGGTGAAATGGACGACTTCCTTAGTTCTGTGACAACCTATGTGTGTGCACTGTGCCTGCAAATACCGTGACACTGCTTGCCAGTTCGCAAGCCGAAATCGTGCGCGCTATTCCCCGCGACAAACGGGTCCTCAGCGAAAGGGTTCCTCAATGCCCGCTGCTTTTCTTCTCTAGCACGACGGGAGAACCGAGTCGAGCAGGCATACAATGTCTGCTTTGAGCAGCCGCTGAACTGGAGCGGGATAGTGTGCGCCCGTGCGCTTCGAGGAAGCTACAGTACCGAAAGCGCTCTATCGAACACTTTTTTCTGTCTGCTCGTAGAGACTAAGGTGGTGTGCGGCCGAATTGGTATGGGTGCATTTGTTACTAACGCTATGGGAGACCAGACACCGCGAAAAATGACAGGACGAGCAGCGTCTTTATATAGCGGTTTGTTGTCTGGTGGTGTCTCCTGTGTCCCACTTCCGTGCCTAAGGAAATCACCGTAGAATAGTACTTGTCCCTGCGGAGAGCCCTGTCAGCCGCGAAATGGTGCATTGATACACCCGTGTTACTGCCCTACGCGAGCACGATGTTCAGCCGGTCGTGAAAACCTCGAAATACATCCCGTAAAAAAAAGATGATACCCGGATGGGTGAAATGTACCCTCAATGACGCTTAAAAATCGGTGATAGTAGTGTTGGCGGTGACGATGGGGATCGATGTAGCCTGTGTCATTTGTTTCGCGTTGGCTATTCGTTTCCTGGAAAATAAGGCCCGTATGTACGTTTCGATTTTACAACTGAACGTAGCTGCCATGGCCTAGTCATCGGCTTTTTCCAGTTTGTACAGCGGAGCTCTATTAGGCTAGGTATCCATACATTTTTCCAGGTCCTCACATCGATTCTCCCGAGGAACCACGCGTATTTGAAGAGCAAAGGGTTCTATGACACGCGCTTTCACTCGGCAGTTGCGGAAGGGAAAAGGCTGCGGCGCAACGCGTAGGCGAGATATCAAAGCCATTCGAAAGCGCGAGGCGGACGCAGATCGCAAAGCAAATCGTGTTCTTTGGCAAGAGGACCAAACCATTCGTTACCGCAGGGCGTAACCAAAGCGTCCCATGCTTTCACTTTGTCTTCATTTCAAACGCATTAAGAAACCCTAGGTGATTAGGTGTCCTCGAACTGACCTCGGATGGTGGGTTAGTGGCGGTGACAAAACCCCTTTTCTTGTAGTCGGTAACTTCAAGGTACAACATTTGTCGGGAGCAAAAAGGCAGTTGTTGACGTGACTCATATTGGCTTGTAATGCCGCACCTATTCAGCCCAACCGATCACCATACGGAATAAAAGCACTGATTTGACATTATCCAGTTGCGAGTATGGTGGTCATTGTATGTCAGCGGCAACAAAGCCATTGTGACCATCATTCCTACGTGACAATCACTGTACAGCTCCTCTGGTCATCCACAATCGCATAGCGGAATAGCCTCGAACTTTTAGGCTGTTGATTTTTCGTTTATCTTCAACGTACGTCAGTTGACTCTTCAACTGCCTCTCAAATGCAATACTTCAGAATAGCTGTGGTTCCCTCTGTTTCGGCCTGGGAGGATAATTAGGCCTTGTCATTTTGACTTCTTTTTTTTTCTCCCAATTGTTACCTCATCATGCAGATGTCTCGCCCTTTTTATAGTGTGTTTTCATGTAGGTCTTTCTCAGGAGGCTGGGTCAGGCCTTTTAGCCAAGACAATTAGCGTAAAGATGCGTGCAAGTATTTAGTGTGATGCCTCGCCCATACGTATGCTTGATAGCGATCAACTGGGGTCTGTTGGTCTATAGCGTGCCGCACGGGCACACCTGTTCTGAAAGCTTGCGCTCATGTGATTCGCTGCCGTCTCCGTTGATAATCTATGCGTTTCGCGTACAGTTCACTTTTGAAGTTGTTACCACACGGAAACAAGAACCACGGGCAGACGTACAGATGGGCAAACGCCTGCGTTGCGTCGGCGCGTTAAACCCTACAATCAATCAATCAATCAAATCCAGCCTTTGCGGAGCAGTCGCCATCCTTCTAAGATGCCCTGCTCAATTTTGTCGATCTGGAAGTACTGTCCCCTTCTTACCATCCACCTAGTACTCACTTGAGCATGGCGATGATGTTCTTGGCAAGGCTGCCGGCCTCCGGGCTCATACCTCCAGACCGGTGGAACTCGCACATGGCCCTCAGCTGGCAGGCCGCGTCCTGCTGTCCGTACCGCTGCACGGCTTCGTCCAGGCGCGACAGGAGGGCCATCATCTGCTGCGCGCCCTCCATGTAGTCCACTCCGGATGGCATGGCCCTGCCGGCGGCGCCACCCATCATGAAGCCGTCGGCGTCGCGCACTCCTCGGCGGCCTCTGCGCCTCGCCTGGACAGCGTAGTTGCCGGCGTTCATGGCCGCCATGCCCCTCAGGCTGGTCAGCGCCGTGCTCAGGAGCTCGGGTAGCGCCAGAAGCGCCATCAGCGGCAGCATGTACTTGAGCGCCGGCAGTGCAGGCTCCATCAGCATGAGCAGCGGGTTCCCCTTCTTCGTAACCTGCATTGGTAGCCATACTTTTTACACACGAAGTCAGTGTTGATTGTAGTGCTGAAAGCATTGATGAGCTAAATGTGGCAAATTTGACGTGCCCGTATGTACCCGGGCTGCGTGTAGATCTGTATCAATGTTCACCCTAAACGTTGGTGTGGAGTGGGACAAAACACCGCTGTACACCGTCAACACAAGAATCACGCATTTCCACAGTATAACCATTTGCAGCTCAGTGCGTAGCGGTGTAATGAGCCTGCATTCGAGGCACTGGTTGCTACCGACATTTATTGTACGAGGAAGTCAACTTCAGCAAGTTGTCACTATTTAAGGTGCCGAAACTTTGATCATCGCTGCAGGACCTTCAAGGCCCTTTTTAGTGTAACAGAATCGCTTTACAACTGGTAGAGCGTATCGTGATTTGCACAGTTGACTTTAAGAAGTTCGCGTGCTTCCCCTGGTCACTGGTAGCACAATGCTGATCCAGAGAATTCACCCTTTTGCGGCGTGTATTGATCGCGAAATCAAAGTTGAGTGAACTTCGCGCGACCTGCCGTCACCGTACTTCAAGGTTATGACTTCCCCGGTAGAGAGAGAGGGGGGAGGAAGAGAGAAGGAACACTTTAATGTTAACCATAGAGGTCCGCTCCGCTAACGGCAGTGCTTCCTACGCCAGATGGGGATGCTTGCAATACAGTGAGATCAGTGTGGTAGATTGAGGACACAACATTGAGAGAGAAACCGAAAATGAAGTACAGAAATGGCACGGAAGAACATTCAAGCAACGAAACACAATAGAGAAATTAGGGTTTAAAATTAACACAAATGGTGGCGAGGAATTATAGAATGCCAACCAAACAGAAAGAAAAAACTGTACATGACTACACGAACGCGTACACATGTTTACGCACGCATTTCCAGAATTACAAAATATTTTCCAGTTCAGAGCCCCCCAAAAACTCCGCAAAATGTTCGTCACTAAAGATGAATCAACATCACTGTTGGCCCAGTGTCCCAAAAAGCGACACAACTGAAGCCTTTCCCGTGTCGTACAGGAAACATGCAGCTGGCCGCTGTCGCTGGCGGAGCGGCACATAGCCGGCAGATGAACGAGTGCTCGGTGCTCTCGCGCACAGCTCAAGTGAGGCAGAGTGGTGAGCCTTCCCATCCTATTTTGAACTTGAAGAGTCGAGTCTAAGCCACGTCGAGGAGCAGACAATGCAACACTGCTTTAAGCCTTTTGTTTGGGCCAGGGGAAAACAGATTTTGCTGAGAGGGTAAATGGAATGCAAAGGTGAATAGGGTCCCCCCACTTCGAATTTTTCAGTCCATGTGGTTTTAGCAATAAGTCTTCTCGAGAGAAAGGAACGTATGCCGTGTTGCAAAGGTGGTGGCTGGTGGTGGCGTAGCCAGAAATACTTTTGGGGGGTGTTATGCCCGACAAAAATTTTTAAAAAGATAGTCTTCACCTCAGAGATATCTTCGAAGGAAAGTTGGACATCCACCTAATTGCAGCCATAAGGCTACAAATGAAAGCTATACAGTTTTTTCTCAGAAACTTCACAGTTGAAGAAAAATTCGTCAACTGTGAAGTTTCTGAGAAAGCTGTATGCCTTTCCTTTGTAGCTGCATGGCTGCATTTACGTGGATGTCCGTCTTTGCTTCGCAGAAACTTACTCGGCATTGGGGTTTCCCCTAAATCTCGTCGATTAACAGTATCTTAAACGTTTAAGCTTTCATATCTTACTCTCATTTTTACATTTAAATTTATAGACTGATTGTTAAAACGCATTGGCGGAAAGAAGGCCGAAACAAAGGGGGAGGGGATCCACCATCTCTAAATTTCGGGAGGTGTTTCGACACCAAAACAACTTCCCAGTTTTCACTATGAAATGTGGCCCAACTATCTAAGCGGTTTCTACCAAAGACCGAGATGCAAATCTATGCATACAGCGAAATATTTGCAACTTTGGGAAGAGCCGTTGGCAGACTTATGGGGCATATAATGAAAAGCGTCGGTGGGCTCCGGGAAGCTCATGCATATCGGGGCACTTGGCCGTTTCGTCATCACTGGCGGCTATATAAACGTAACGATGTTGTAGGTAATCAGAGCGGGTTAAGCATGCGTCATCGCAGCCTTACGCATGTCATCTTCCTTCGGAAAGCTTAATGTGCCACGCTGTCAAATGCTGCCTTGATCTGAAAAAAAGCTATAGGGATAATTTCAGCTGATTTTTGACAGCAGATATCCGAGACCAAGGAAATTACGTTATCCCTGCCGCTTCGTCCTCTGCTTAATCCAAGCATTCGCGATGAATAAATGTTTGGTTTTCAAAGTCGCACGAAATTCGTTCTAGAAACAGCATCCATGAGATCTATTACCTTGCCAACGCAACTTAAAAGTGCCGTTGGCCGGTGCGACTCTATATCTGTTGCCGGCTGGCCTGGCTTGAGGACTGCCGCGACCCGCGCAATTTTCCAGCTGGCCTCAAGGCGCGCTTTGTGCCACGGTTCGTTCTACAGGTAGAAAAGCTTCTAGACAACTTTCGTGGCCAGCTGGCGTAAAGCCGTATACCTGGTGCCATCAGTGCCAGGAGTGGGAGACAAATTGACATTCTATAACGCCATGGTGAGCGCTTCAACGGTGAAAGGTTGATCCATTAGCGCCCCGCTCTTCGTGGATTAGCAGAACATGGGCGCTACTGAGATCACAACGTTTCTGGGCGGAGTGGCGACCTTAGTAAGAAATACGTGTTAGTGATTTCCGTGGATCTAGACCAAAGCAGAACTGGCTCTAGCGCTGTTTAGCGAGCTTAAGGATGTAAATTTGGACGTTTTTCGAACGTCTAGCAGCTGGAATATATCCGGAGAGATCGTTTTTTTTTCTTTTGTGCCCACCTCACTCCACTCCTGAGCATTGCGCGAAGTGTCTCGTACTTGCTGTCAATCGCTGATACCCCCCTGGTGAACAAAGAAGGGAACTTAGATGCAGCCCTCGCGTTCGAAAGAGCGTCAGAAGTTTCATGCGTTGCAAGAGTAGCACTGCCACCCGCCAGCAAAGTTCCTCACACTTCGTGCTGCACGCTGAGTTACTGCAGTTTATCACCGATTTCCTTGATTACTGTATCAGTTGGACGATGGCCCGTGCCGAAGCTTTCCACATCAGCAAACCATGACCCGGCTGTCATCAGCAGTCATATATTGTTGTCACATCCAAAGCACTCAATGTTTTTCCACGCACATATGTGGCACTGCCGGTGTTGGTGATGGGCAATCCGGCATTTCTAGCAATGCTTACAAGGCGGTGTCCCCGAGGTGCTGTATTTTTTCTGTACCAAGCCGGGTGATGTGCATTGAAATCACCCGTAAGCAGATGCGGTCGTGGTGTGTTCACCAAAAATTTAGTGTGGCCGCTTGGTGTAAATGTTCGCTCAAGGTGGCATGCAGCCTGTAATGACTCTAAATTTCACGGCATTATTGTTTCACCGAAGGTGCATGACAGCGGCATCTTACCGGCACTCATCTACGGGGCAGAAATTTGGAGGCACACTAAGAGTGTTCAACTTAAATTGAGGACGACTCAGCGAGGAATAGAACAGAAGATGATAGGTGCAACATTAAGGGACAAGAAGAGAGCGGAGGAGGTCAGGGAACGAAAGCGTGTTACGGGCATATTACTAGAAATTAATAAGAACAAATGGGCGTGGGCAGGGCATGTAATGCGAAGGAAAGAGAACCGTTGGTCATTAAGGGTAACAAAGTGGATCTCTAGAGATGGCAAGCTTGGCAGGGGGCGGCAGAAATTTAGATGGGCAGATGAGATAAAGAAGTTTAGGGGGATAAATTGGACGCAGTTAGCACAGGACCGGGATATTTGGAGATCTATGGAAGAGGCCTTTGCCGTGCAGTGGGCGTAGGTAGGCTAATGATGATGGTGGTGTTTCACCTTGGTCACGACGTTTTCATTAGAAGAGTCCGGAGGTACGCTGTGGACTAAAAATGTCAGGTCATTGCGAATCGCCAATAGGAGCCTGCTTCGGCCCCTGCCAATAGCCAGAAATCCGAACCTCAGAGCGCGGGAAAGATTCAGATGTTGAAATTATTGAGATGCAGGGCTTGTTGAAATATTGCAGAAGGTCACATATACATAAATCATTGCGTAGCCAGGCTTTGGGGGGTTTGTAAGTGGCGCATGGCCTTTTTTACGACCATGTTTTTTGCGCACTTTTCATATAAATTTATATGTAAAAACAAAAATAGCACAAAAAATAAAAAGAAAGTATTCTTTGGGCGCAGACTGTTTCGTTAAATATTTTTACGGGGAGGGTGGAAGACCACCCGAAAAAAATTTCTGGCTACATCACTGACGTGACCATAGCCCGCAGGATTCCATTGAAATATGGCCGCCCGATTTCGGACGGTTGGTATCCACATTGTCGTTTAAGTTCGCAATTCAAGTGCTGTATTAAGGCAGCAACGTTGTGGAAATACCAAGCGCTGTCTGCGGCCCCCTTGCCACCTGCGGTGGAGACGTAACACAATAGTTTGCAATATGTTTTTCTGCCATCCCTGCTACGTAATGGCGCGGCTTTACTTATTGGCCCATTTTGCGACAATGCTCGAAGTGTCTGACAATGTACATGAAGTGCTGTTCTCGGGGAATTCAGCGGAACTTGCTCTTGATTTCAAACCAGTTTTGCTGTCAGCTATATCATAAAAGAATTGCATCTTGAGTAGCTACTTCGTCGGCACCGTAAGCCTTCTGTTTACTTCCAAACTGTTTCAAACATTCACGGCCGATATTATGGGCTTTTGGAGTTACAATTTCTGCCTTGCGTTTACTTAATACGCTCAGCAGCCGGTGGCCGGACATCGCCGTGGTACGGCGTGTCATCAGCCTCTTTGGTTCTGGCATTATGCGTTACCTGTGTAGGGATGCCCTTGATGTCGTGTATGCTTTGGCCAGCACTGTTCAGCGTCGTCGAGTCAGCCGCTGAACTGGACAGTAGCAGCAGCAGCCACAGGGTGAGCAGGGCAGCGCCGAGTACTTTGGTGCCGAACATATCGGTGAAGGTTCTGCGAAAGAGAACGCCTGAGTGTTACTGGCCTGTATCAACCAAAGATTCAAGGCAGCGCTCACGGTTAGACAAGCTATTTTAGAGAGGTTTAAAGGAGCCATAAAGAGAAAATGCAACTTTGCTTTATAACCTTACTGCCCCGAACGACGTTGTTTAGTCGAGAAAAAGGCAAAAAATTGCGCGGCATTGACGTATTCTGGGCAGTCGTAACCTTTGCAGTAGTCAGTTGTTGCGTTAGTTGTTGAGTTAGTTTCGCTCGTCTTGTTGTCTTCTCTCTGCGTGTCGTCAATCTGCGGAATTCTCATGGATTTCAAGTATCAGACCAACTACCCCGTCAACAAATCTTGCTGAAGTATTAACGTACTAAGAGCCACCACTAAAAGCAGCTATCAGTAAGTAAACTGCACGTTAGCGTCCAAGTGATACAATCAAACGGAAGTAGAGGTACCTCTGCGACTGCCCAGTGATGTTTCTTCGCGGTGGTGAAGGTCAGTGGGCGCCAACCGCACAAACTATATTCTGTGACGTCACAAAGAAATCGCCGGATAGTGGTTTGGTAGGCGCCGCTGCTTCACAAGTTTTCCTTAATGCCTTCGTTATCGGTTCACAGTTTGCGATAAAATTGGTTATTCGCACGAAGTGGATAATGAACCCAAATATGTATTTTGTCTTAATAAGCAGGTGTAATTCGAGCAAAAATAGCATGCACGTGAACACGAACCGGAGCATGTGCTACCGTACGATCCCCAACTTGTTCCACGGAAGCGTACAAATTGCGCGCTTCGTATCTCGCTCATCCATGAAAATGGAGAAAAATAAGGGGAGGCATGGTCAACTTCCTCTCCAGGTGCAAGAATGTTTCACGATTATTTTAGCAACCCATTTTGTGCTGCAGGTGTCGCTGGAGGTATTCATTTTTGAAAATAGGAGTAAAAATAACGCGACAAGTTTCTCAGATGCTTTTCCCGCTTCTTTTAAAAGGTGTTGTAATTGGTCGTAAAGGGTGGAGCGTAAAGCATTAAAGATACCAAAAAAATTGCGACCGCTCGTGAGCCCGTGCCTTGGGGTGACCGCCGACCGTCCCCTGCTCAATCAATGGCTTTTGTAACGAAAACGGCGAAAACCTTGAGGAGTGCCTCGCGTTGCCTAGCAACCAAAAATGCCACAGCTGGCGCAACACCTTCTCCCCGGAACCCCGACGCTACTCCAGGAACGCCGCGCATGCGTCTTGCGCGTACGCGCCGCCGCTGCGCCCCACCTATCATCAAGCGCTACCGCGCATGTAACGCTTGACATGAGGACCACGACGATATCGATGCACATGACGATGACTACAACTGGTACAGCGCAAACCAATGGCGGAACATGTGAATAAACAATGTGAAACTTGTGCAAATGCTTGGGGATGGGTTCTTCAGTGCTCAGATAGAAATAAATCCTGCCGCTTGTTTATGGTTCATGCTTTGCGCGAATAGGTGCAAGCTTCGCCAGATTTTTTTTTTATTATGCTTGGGAGGAATAATAGGAAATCACATTTGAGTGTTGGCCACAGCGGCCGCTTTTCTGATGGAGGCGAAAAGCACGAACGTCCATGTGTTCGAGATTTCAGCGCACGCTAGAGAATCCCAGTCGTTCAAAATTAATCCGCGCCCTAAACTACGGCCGGTCTCATCGCCTGTGTAGCGTCGGCGCGTTAATCCTCGTAATCATCATCAAATTTGAGCCTTTCGTACGTACCCGCTCGCTTCCTCCACCTTCCCGTTCCACCGTTACCATACGCGTGCACACAGGAGGCCAAGTGGGTGCATGACCGCCCTGACTACTTGTGATGACCGCAAAATTTGTGATGCATTTGTAAAAATGAAAATAGTTTCATTGTGTCTCTTACAGCCCCTGGCATTATAACGTTTTGTGCTCAGAAGACTGTGGTGGGGCTGTCTGTGGTCCATTGTACTCCCCGAAAGTACACGAATTCTTAAGACGTGAACTTACGTTTCTATCTTAGGTATTTAATAGAAACCTCGCCTTTCACTCACATTTTGTAACACCCTTTATTTTCGCCGCAACAATTTTCCGCCATTACCGCAACTTGTAATATTCGCGAACGTTTGGAGCACCAGCAAATGTTACCGTTTTAAGGGGACCCTGCAACACTTTTTCATCATATCTCTGAATCCTAGATGCTTGCAGAACGTAGAACGTAGAACAGTCAGTACTTAGATTAGGGGCTCGCAAGTAGCTCAGCCAAAAATTAGTGCTCTACGCCCATCAGCTTACTCTGAAACTTGCTGAAAATATTTTCCTCTCTTTCCAGGTCTTGGCGTTCTTCGACCCCTTAAAGTACGTCACTACAGCGGTGTAGCGGCTATTGGCCCCATTTCCTTCAGTTGCAGCAAAGAACGCATTCGACAGCCACTGTAAATCAGAATCGGAAGGCGTATCTGCTGCGACGAGCAAATCACGCAGTGCTTTCGCAGCGCTTCTAGGCCGGAAGGAAAGAGCGAGAGCGTTTATTGGAAGTGTTGCGGAGTCCCTATAATAGGAAGACCCAATAGAAAATGACAAGAAAAATTCCGGTAGGTCGTCGCATTTTTGTGCGTCGCACTGTCTGCTTGTCGTATTCTTGTGTCGTGATTCTGGCAGCTGGCTATGTGACGACAGCATGAAGGCTGCCGTAGCGACAGGCAGTTCTGTTGTGACAACAGGAGTGTTTGTCGCTGAGAAAATTGACTTTGTCGTTACGACATAAATGTGTGCCTTAACAACGGATAGCTTTGACGTAACAACAGGGCTTGTGTTGCAACAACAAATTTTTTCGTCGTATGGCAGCAATTTTCTTTAGGTTTCTGCGGTATTCCTGTTGTCATTTTAGACTGGGAAGTACCCTCCAATCACTAAATAGGCCCTCCTGCCACGGGTGGTGCCCGAGTTCAGTGCCTAGGAAAATACAATGTGATTCACGTGCTTTGGAGACTCAGGGCACGTACAAGTAAAATAGGTACAAGCGACTCCTCGGCCACGCGCATTCCCCTTTGTGCGGTATCACGTCACTAACTAAAGGCTTTTAGAGTATCGGCACTCTTTTCTGCCATTCTTATGTGCCGCGAGGATTTTCATTGGTCGGTCGGCACCACGTGATATTTGTTTACATATGGGCGCAGCCATTTTGTTTCTGGGCGCCTCTCACCTCTCTCTCTCTCTCTCTGTCTCTCTCTCTCTCTCTCTCTCTCTCTGCTGCGCGGATGCTAAAGCGGCCGGTCACACTCTTGCCGTCACAACCCGCAGCGGTTTCATTGGGAGAGATGGGAACACTGCGAGCCAGAAACAAAATACAAAATGGCCCCCAGACGCTTCCGGGTGCACGAAGTGGCAGTACTCTTAAGCGTAGATTATTTAGTTACGCTAGTGCGGAACGACAATGCTTGGGGAGTTAACCCGGCTTGCGCGGGAAATCGCTCCAAACAGATGGTGCGGCTGAAAAATGCTGCTTGTTTTGGTAATGTGGAGGTAATTTTTGAGGGCGCGGGATCCTCGGGGGGCCACGAATTGGCCTCCTCTGATGCGGAACCCTGCGAACGCTTATCACCATTATTCCCATTTTTGCAAAACTCTGTATCAACCATCCCAACTTGAAACTTAGAATCAACCTTTTTAGTAGTGGTGAACAATGCTTTTACAGTACCAAATAAGGTTTCATGTTCACGCTTTCCCAATAAAATTCAAAAAATTAAATTCAACAACGGCCGCGTGGTTTTGCGGAGAATCCAGAGTAGTTTATACTTACGTTTCACACGTAAACTAAAAAAAAGTTACTTGAAAATAATACAGTCGGGTGTTGATATGTGCAATCTCAAAAAGCTATGATGTCCGGCCCCAAGACACCGACATCATAATTAAACGAATGAAAATGCAACGGGAAAATTAGGCCGACACGCTCGTGGTGGATTTCAATACATGCTGAGGATTCATCTCGAAAATATCATGATTTAATTTCTATGCAGTATTCGTAAAATTGCGAACAACTGTTCGGCCAGTGGCCCGCACAATTCTGCGTTAACGCTCCTCCGCACGTTAACTTCGGGCCTTCCAACCCAATAGTGCCGTTGTGCGTCATACGGAGTGGGGTGCACTATATTTACTGCTCCTCACGCTATTGATCAGTGGTACCCTGGCCACATGTGCTGAAGCGAAGGATCATGATCGTGGGACAAAGCACCAACTCGGTTTCTCTTCGGGAGCGACGTCGGGTGTTTTATAAAGTGGCCACAGCTTTTGCTAAATAAATGGAGGACGTAGTGACTACGAAGCACAACAGAGACAAAGCACACACCAAAGGCAAGGACACACCGCTTGTCTCTGTCCTTTTTATTTGAATTGAATTTGATTATCAAAAAGTAAACATGATACATTACTGGGTACAGAGACTGGGACGTCCCGAAGTAAAATCCCGGGCCATCTCCACTAACATGAAAACTGGGGAGGGGCGAAGCATGCCGTTTACAAGTGTATTCAAACATTGTAAGTGTCTCTCTTGCCACGCAGCGCGCGCTGATTGGGCACTGGAGAAGCGCCGGTGGGAGGAGCAATCGCGCGGTTACTGAGGCGGTGGCGCACTCTCTTGCGTCGAACCGGATTTAAGCAATTGAACGAGAGGCAAAAGTGTCCGTAAGTTGTCTTAGTGTCACACGCCGCAGCATGCTAAGAAGTATGCTGTACAGGAAAAAACCTGTCCTTCGAAACCAATTTCTAGACGGAATTTTACAATTTCTGTTGCTACTGCAATTGAATCCTGATAATTAGTGTATTTTAAATTAGTTTAAATAATGTTCGTTCAGTTTGAACCGGTTTTTTGGCTTGTTTTCTGGCCATCGTCTGACAACTTGATTTACCATGACAACTTGAAACGACGACAGGAGACGCCGACAGCCCAAGCCCCTAAGGTGCTTCGCCCCTAAAACAGGCAGGCAGTACCCCCATGATGATCGTTAAAGAAAAAAATATAGAGCATGCTTCATATTTTGAAGAAAAACAAGAAAACGAACACTAAACATATATAGACAAAGAAAGAAACGAAACAATAGGAAGACTTCAATACTCAAAAGAAAAATATTAATATTGTGTGTTCGTATCCCTGTTTTGAGCTGTAGTCCCTGCGTCTCCTTACCTACTGGTCGAGCTTACGGGCTGTCATCAAGTTGGACGTTGAAATTCCAAGCTATTTTAAATTCACGCGCGTTAAGTGCAATGTGTTGAGGTCTGTAAAATTGTGCGCACTAGTCGTTTTGAAGTTCACACCGTAAACACTGACATAACCGCCCGTCTTGAGTGTGTACTTATGACTATTACTGGGGCCAATGAATCGATCTCGCGTGCGAATAAATCTTAATGAATGCAAGATTTTAAGGTGCCCTAGACATAACTAAAGAGACCGTATCTACCACCTACGAAAACACCATTCCTGCATACAATACGAATTACCGCTGGAACTGTTGGGGCTTTTCATATCCACGACCCACACTTGGGAAATTGCTCACCAAAACCACCCAATGGAAGCCAATGGCTACTTATGGTAGCACCCAATTTTTTTATTATTCTCGCTATCGCATTAAGTGGAGGACAGGTACACGGCCGTGGTACGTCGTCGAGAACGAAAGGGCGTGCCTAGGTCAGCGCCGGCTGCCTGTTACCGCTGTTCTGCTGTCATCTGTACATGACAGATGACGCGAGGCTTTGCGCGTCTTTTCCCATAGGTTCCCTCCCCTGGCGGAGGGCCAATGAGCGGTAGCACTGCTTCGCCTACACTCTTAAAAATCTCCGCAGGTGGGCTTCACCACAGCACTCCAGGATCAGCAATCGTAGTGACAAAGTGTGCAAATTTGGCGAATGACGAGGTCCGGCATGCACTTACAGTGAAACATTTAAGTCCCTCTAGTAAACGTGAAAGCTGTCGGAAGTGCACAGCTGTGATTCGCCACAAGGGGCTGCGGCGCCGTTACCCGCGCACTCTTACCACCCATCACGCTCTTCGTTACTCTATCTCACTCCTCTCCTGATTAATTCATCGGAGGTTTGTCCAACGCATTTCATATTTCCCGCCTTCGCAGTGCTCGCGCGTCCCCTGCCAGAAACTGCGCCAGGGGGACTTCTGTTCTTTTTGTGCTTGGTTTTCCTCCCGCACGTGCGGGCGTTGCACTGCCACTTGTTTTCGCTTGCTATCGTAAAAACCAACCCAACGGGCTTTACTAACTAAATGAACGCGGGCGGTGCCGGTTTGTTACATATACTTTGCCTCAGATGTACCTACAGTTTTCTTTGCGCTAAACAACCGGGACATGTATGACAAGCGTCAGCGGTTCAGGTTCACGAGTTTCGAACGCTTACGACTGTATAAACCGCTTAGATTTCGAAGCCTCTGTGGGACGCCGCGATGACAGCGGCTACGACGGACCGCCGTGTGGCTCTACGTCGGTTCAGCGAGCGAGTTACGACGACAAGGCGAGCGCTTTAATTTCTCTGCACTTACAAATAGTGCCTGCGATTTGACAACAGCACACATGCACTTTTGCACTGTTGTCACAGCGCAGATACGACATTTCTCTGTGATGGCCTGCTGGGCCTCGTCACGACGACTGCTCGTTCTGGAGTGCTGTGGTGTAGCTCACCTGCGGCGATTCTTAAGAGTGCACCGATACTTCAGTCACTCTTTCGATGTACATGCCTGGGGGTTTAGAGGGCTGTGCAAGGCTTCCAGAGAATAATTGGAACAGCCGAGAGTGGTATCTAGTTTCAAGATTTCAGTCTTCACTATCAGTCTTTCTTGCAAGGAGGTGGCCGTGGGTGGCGTGGAGACTTTGTGGAATAAGGCCAAATCGCCTGGCAATTGTTTAATACCTCTGTTAAATAAACGCACCTCTTTTGATTTGAATGTTCAGGCACTAAACGTGCTGCCACGCATAGGTCCAGCATTGTGTTCTTGGCCCGAAATTTCATATTTTCCCTTCACGGAAGCAAATCAACCCTGCGGCTGCCCCGACTATGCGGTATTTAATGTGGTAGGCCACACACCAAAAAATTCCCCTAATTAACAAGTCAGGAATGTAGTCTTCTTTTCTGCAGAATACAAATGGTTCTTTAAACTTGACCAACTCTTTAAGTAAAAAAAAACGTATTGTTAATTCCTAAAAATTATTTTCTTCGAAAATTCCGTCAAAATTCCGTGAAACCAATACATTCCCACATTCCACTATGCTATAAATCACAAACCGTTGAAATAGTTGAATCCTACAAAAGATTGGGTGTTGTTTTTTCAGAAAATATGTTGTGGGATGGATCACGTACACCATGTAACGCTGAAAGCTTGGAGGTCCATGGGATTTATTCTCCGCCACAAATACATACTGCCAAAAAAAGTCAAACTAGTGCTGTACCGGACTCTTTTCTGCTCTTACTTCATCTAATGCACACTTGTATGGGCAACAACTACAACCTCAGATTTAGAAAAAATAGCTAGTCTTGAAAAACGGATGCTTCGCATTGTTCTTGACTTGCCGTACAGGCATACAACACAACATTTATTTCGGAAACATGACATAGTAAACATATTCAACCTATAAAAATACCGCTTGATCCGTAACTACAAACGCGAAAGAAAAAGAGGTCTAAATTCGCTTTCCAGTATAGCAAGCCTACAGTTGTACGAGACTCCATATCCACAGCACCATAAACCCCATTGGGCATTACCCCCCGTCCGTACAAACTATGGTCATCAACTCCTATCATATCAACTACCTACAATATTAAACACACTCACTGATGAGGGTATCAATATTGATAATTTTTCTGTGTCATTTTTACGCAGTTATCTTGCCGACAATCCACGTTCTACATAAGCATGTTAATATTAATTGTTAATGTTGGTTCATTGTTAATATTAAAATCAGTGCTGTGTAACTTTGAATGAATGTCTGTTTGAAAAAAAGGGCTTGATTTGTGTTATGAATTCATTAATGAGTACTCTTGAATTGTTTGTGCGTATGGTTTTTATTTGTTTTATTGCTTTTTTGTCCACTACGCAGAGCGGCGTGGAATGTCATTTTTCTCTTTTTTTCTTTTTTTAATTACGCAGAGTGTAGTTGAATGTCATTTTTTTCTTTTATTTTTCATTTCTTTTTGTTACTACGCAAAGCGTTGAAGCATGTTATGTTTTTCTTCTTTTTTTTTCCACTACGCAGACCGTAGTACAATGTCAGACTTTGCCTTCTGTTGCGGTTTGCTGTCGCTGCCAGCTGTGGGAGTTCCGTCAAGCAGTTTCTTTTTTTTTTTTACTTTTACTCCCAACTCCTCCATTACTTGTATTGATGGAAATAAAGACTATTAAAACAGCTAGTCACGCCACTAACGGCAACTAAGTGAGAAAGGGCTGAGCAGAAGAAAGCTTCGGAATTGATCCAGCTAAAGATCTAACCTGTGCAATGAACTAGGATAAGTGTAATATAATAAATGTTAACGAAGTAATCATCGGAAAACTGCATAAAGTAAAAAAACTGCCCCTTTCTATGACTTTTTTTTTTGCAGAATGAGCTCCAAATTATCAGATGTTGCACAGATTTATTTCATCGTAGTTCATTCCAGATGTGTCTATGTGTAAAACGAGTTCGCAAAGCTTCATTTGAAATAACATACCCTAAAAAAGGTATGAATCTTTCCGTAAGACGAGTTGTCGCGAAATCAAGTTTTAAGAGAACTGTAGTTTGAAACCTTTATGGGCTTGAAACTGCATAAGGATAACTGCATGACGATTAGAGATAAATAATAGGAGAGGCCTAAAATCGCCATGAACATAGCTTACGCTTCCATGGGAGCAAAAATGAAGAGATTTTTTTTATATACAAATGCTCGCGATTTCTAAGAACCTATGCAGATTTGTTTCAGAAATGTAACACCAGGTCAAGGGCTAGAACACCAGATATCACTACCCAGATAATTATAATAGAAACGGAATTTTCCCTTTAACTTCTTGTTGAATGTTTAACGCTACCAAAATAATACAAAACAAAATACATATTTTAGTTTACTCCTCACAGAAAATGAAATTAATTGGATCGAGGAGAACATCGTTTATTCAGCATCAGAAATCCTTGTCGTGGTTTCTATAGGTTTTATAGGAATATTAAATTCACCAAAAACAACACCAATACAGGTTTATAAGATTCCGCACAAAACACGATATGAATTCATGCTGAATTTTTGCGCAGCGTAAGACTAGGACAGAAAGAACAAGGGACACGAAGACCAGCGCAGCGAAGACCAACTGCGCTGGTCTTCGTGTCCCTTGTTCTTGCTGTCCTAGTCTTACGCTGCGCAAAAATTCAGCATGAATTCTGAGTACCAACTAGCCCGCCTAACGGTGTTATTACACGATATGAAAACTTGAAAATAGGCAACGTGTTATAGAAATATAATGGATTTCGGGAATGTATTTATTTTAGGTTTGTGAAACGAGTGGAAAGGCTGGAAAACATGCTGTAACTCTCAAATTAATCATAATAGGAACGGAAAGTTTGTTCTAACTTATTACGAACTCTTAGCGATATTGAAAAAAATGTACAAAATAAAATAAATGCGGCCTTCAGTTTCTTCCAAAGTTGCAAGGTGATGTAAAGAATGTTTGTTGAGCTTGTGGCCGATTTAAATTTTATAAGGGCAATTGCACAGGCAAGAGTAGAAATACTTGTTAACAACGATGCAGACTAAAAACAATCAGAAATATTCTAAAAGTAATGTAAACCACCGTATAATACTGAAACCGTATAATACTGAACTTACCTTGAATAAACTGGGGAACACTAGATCACGGAACTGCCGATTCGTATTGCGCAGAAGCATTGCTGGAAATTGCTTTTAACTTTGAACTTAAACAGATTATACACGCCCAAACACGAGTCACTCAGAACAGCAGCAGTATATTAGACCTCACTTTCTTAGGTGACAGTGTTCCAGATAACACAATTTTTTGGGGAACAGTCACTGGGATTGCGGATCACAAAGCAACCACATGCTCTTTAACGCTATATAACCCGCCACAGGCCCGAAAGAAAAATACCCAGATATATGACTGGACAAACGCGGATGACGTCACTGTCCTCGACTTCTTAGAAGAATCTTATCCTGAATTCCTTCGGTGTCACAACGATGAAAAAATATGAACTAATGACCTATGGATACTTTTCAAGACCAATGTTCACCACTGTCTCGTAAAATTCATTCCCCAAAAAATTAAGACCGTACGCAAATCGAGCCCATAGATATCAAGAGAAATTATACACTTAAAACACAAAATTTCAAGGCTCAGAAAGCTTAGACACAAAAGAACTTCTCATATGCACTACTCAAAACTAATGAGCGAATTGTCTCGCACGATGAAGACAGCAGTGAAAACGGCTAAACAAAAGTACTTGGATGTAACGTTAAGTAACTTCATTAAAACAGCTCCTCATAAATTTTGGCACTACCTCAAATCTAGGGATACTAAGCGAAGCAACTTGTTGCCAACGGAAGCCTTAACCAAGGCTACTAAGTTTAATAATTTTTTTCCAAACAGTATTTACCGTCGACAATAACTGTGTGGTCCCAGATAATGTGACCACACAGTGCATAGGTGAGGTACCAGGCGAACTTTCCATAAATGAAGCAGGAATTCTCTCTCTATTACTCAGTCTCGATACAAAAACATCCAGCGGTCCTCACTATATTCCAAACGCCTTTCTCAGAAGGTATGCTGAATGGGTTGCTAAATACTTACTCTTGATTTTTACAAAATCGTTACAAACATGCGAAGTCCCACAAGAGTGAAAAATTGCTAAAATAATTTCAATACACGAGTGTGATGATGCTTCAAATCCTTCTAACTTTCGTCCGATTTCGCTGACTTGTTGAGCAGGCAAAATCTTAGAGCATTTAATACTAAAACACATCGTAACTTTGGTTGAAAACCATTCACTAATTAACCCTAACCAACACGGATTTAGGAGCGGTTTGTCGACAGTAACTCAGTTAGTAGAGACTGTACATGACCTAGCGCTAACGATTGATAAGCGTGGTCAGGTCGACATCGTATTCTTGGATCTATCGAAAGCCTTCGACCGCGTGTCGCACCGAAAACTAGTTTATAAGTTGCAAAGCATTATCGGGCACGGCGTTCTAACCAAATGGCTAAAAGACTATTTGTCAAGACGTAAGCAGTTCGTTCACTTCGAAGGCCAATCATCACAATGTTTTTACGTCTTATCTGGTGTGCCTCAGGGAACAGTTCTGGCTCCTATTCGTTTCCTTCTTTTCATCAACGACATAGCAAAAGATATAGAAGCAACAGTGCGCATGTTCGCAGACGATTGTATCATCTACAAAGAAATACACACCGTGAATAATCAGTTAGTTTTGAACAATGCTCTAAAAAAAATTGACAAGTGGTGCCAGGACTGGCAGATGACGATAAATGTAGAAAAAACTGTTTGCATGACTGTCACGAGAAAGAAAAACCCTTTATTTTTTCCGTACCAAATCCACCAAAGTGTACTACAAAGGGTCAATGAACACAAACATTTAGGTATCATTCTTTCTTCTGATCTAAAATGGAACAAGCACGTGTCATACATTTCAACTAAATCTCTCTCAGCGCTTCTTTCCCTCAAACGGTCCCTCCGATACGCTTCGGCAAAAACCAAGCTACTTGCATACACCTCACTCGTTCGATCTATCATCGAATATGGCGTCATATGCTGGTTCCCACATACTAAGTGTACTATAGCAAAGTTAGAGGGTGTGCAAAGAAGAGCAGCCAGATTCACCTATAACAAATACCGCCGTCGTGATTCACCAACTGAACTGCTAAGATTAGCTGGGCTCCCAACAATCAGCGACCGCGCAAGATACCTTCGAGTGAAATTCCTGTTTCTTCTCCAGAGCAATTCTCTAAAACTAGACAAAAACCGGTTCCTAACACGTTCTGATACAAGGAATTTTAGAACAAAACACAATAAACACTTCCTCGAATACAGATTTCACAGCGACACCTTCAGGTATTCCTTTTTTCCGCAGGCCATCAGAGAATGGAATATGTTACCCCAAGAACTTGTTGATTGTACGTCCCGTGACTCTTTTCTGTCCGGATTGTCTGATTATTACTTTGTTACTACGTAATATTGTACGCTTGTTTTTCGCTTTTGAGTTTGATTCGCGGGAAAATGTCGCATTGTGTATGTCGCAGCATGGGCTTCAATTGTTTCAAACAAGGCAAATGCCTCTTGCTACTCTTGTTGAAAAATGTTTGAATGATCATGCACGTTTTTGATCTTTCACTACTGTACTTATTCCTGCCGAAGCCTTTGTTAGGCCAGCAGTATGTACAAAATAAATAAATAAATAAAAAGAAAGTTATGGCAATGTGTCAAACCGGCATATTTTCGGGTTAGGTTGGGGTTCAGGTTGAACCTTTCGAGCACGGTTCCGGGTTCGGTTCCGAAGCATCATTCCGTTCCGGTTCGAACTGGTCCAAACGGGTTCAGAGAAAAAAAAGGAGTGTCTTCCTTTTGTTTTTGTTGTTTGTGCGGTGTTTTCGTTTCTTTGTTTCTCTGCCCAGTCGGTACAAAAACAATTTCATAATGTAGGTTCTTTTGTAAAAGCTGGGTTGTTCAACTTGACTGGCCTCCCATAGAAAACTTTTTGAGCGTATTGTACAACGATTACAAAAGTAACTGATGCGAAATAAAAGGTTCGCAGGGACACTTAAGGCTGCTTATTTGTGTGAGTGTGAAAGCATTTTTCTCTTTACGCCCGCAAGTTTATAAACAATAATTTATCTTAGTTCAATTATACAATTGCTGAATGTTATCCTTGTCTCCTAAACCTGCAGTTTCATTGACCGCAGTGTCTTTCATGAGGAAAATAATAATGGTTCTATATAGGCGCCACGGTGCCGCCTTGTGCTCTACTCCCCTCGCCGACCAGGGATGGACCTCACCTCGTCTCTAAATAATGCATCCTTGGGCATGCTGCTTGGCGGGCAGGCAACTTTTCTGGGCAGCACAGAGCCTGCTCATCCGCCATCTTTTTGTGTGCCATCAAATGTCGCCACACAAACGCGCGCACACGCACGCGGGCCTGCACTCCCACAGACACCCACAGACGCACACGCACAGACAACCACACACCCACACAGACAAACACATACACACACACGCACATGCCCTCACACACAACACGCACACACACACACACACACACACACACACACACACACACACACACGCCGACACACACGCACATACACAAACGCGCAAACCGACACGCGCACACACGTCCACGCGCGCGCAAGCACGTATTTTCGCTCAACGCGGCAAGTAATGCTTTCGCATTGAAAAAAAATTGTTTGGTCTGGTGCGCTCTACACGTGCCTATAGTTTCAACCGCGGCCTTCTTTTAAGAAACCGCGGGAGAATTAGCAGTGCTAGAAGTCAAAAACTCGCCAGCATCGGCGTCAGCCTCTAGCCGTCAAGCGTGGCAGGGGCGTTCACAAAGATTTCATTTTCTCCACCTCCCACCTGTTCACAGAAGGAAGGAACGGCTATAATGACTCTCTGTCTGTAGGGAAACCCCGGCGATCACAACTTGCTAAGGGCACTTCAGCGACAGCTGACAGCAATTGGGTTCTAGTAAAGATAGCAGCTTAGTAAATTCACAAGCAGCAGGAGTTGTCAGTGGTACTCAAAAGCTGCAAAATGGTAGCACAAAGAGAGAGAATGTATTTGAGAACGCTATCGGATTTTCACCGCATGAAAGCAGTTTATCGCTCTTCTTTCGTTGAGTTTAGTTGCTTCCCACAGTCGTATCTCATAAAAATACTTGTTTCGAAACACCTGGATGCATTAGACAACTATAGTGTGCATTAAGCATTAACTAACTTAAGTGCGAGATGTCAATGTTGCGCTCGAAACAGCATAACAGCGCAATACGTTCATAAGGAAGGGAATTTTACAGAATTAAGGTTGTGGTCACCCAAAAACATCGTGCTCTTTAGTGTGCAGCTGAATTTCCTGATTTGGTGAGAGGGAGAGCGCCGACCAAATTTGAAATTGCCGAGGACTCCAAAATCTAGGCTCAAAATTCAATATCTAGGTTGCTCCGGCTGATTCGATATTTTTCCTTTCGCTCTAAACGTTCCGTGAACCGTTAACCGTGTCACTAACCGTTCCCGGAACCAGTTCGGAACGGCTCCTCCGATTCGTTCTGGGTCGGATTCTGTTCCAAAATGGTCGAAAAAATACACTTTCGGTTCGGTTCCGGTTCCGGGCAAACATTACGGTTCGGTTCTGGTTTTCGGTTCAGGTTCGGTTCCGGTTCGGCACACCGGTTATGGCTTGAAGGCCAATTGCACTCAAATATTTCTTTGTCCAAATTTGATCCAAATAAGTAGTCTATGTTCTTAAAATCACCATTGCGAAATCCTCAGCATCGGAAGCACAGAGTACACTAGGCACTGTCGTTCAAAGTACCTCCGGGCAGGCGACGTTTGCACCGGCAGAGAGTCGCCGAAACAAGCTCCGAGCGGCCTGTGACGGAGGTTGGGGAACCTATCACGTGGAACTCGCGCTTCTCCGGCCACTTGCACGGCACTGCATCAGGCGCAGGGGACGCGTTCGCTCGGCGTTTCTCTGCTACACCACCGCGCTGTACCACCGTCGCCATCACATGTTTCATACTAACCGCATTGGTGGCAATATCCGGCACCTTTTGTAGTGTAAGCTACACTGGCCGAGGTTGAGCAGTTTCGCGTGTGCAGTCAACGGCCGTTCACCGCACGCGCAAGGAGCATTGGATTGGTTTGGATCGGATCGGATTGGACCGGATTGCCTTGGCTTGGCTTGAATTGGATTGGATGGAATTGGATGTGGATGTGGATTGGATTGGATCAAATTGGATTGTGTTGGATTGAAATTCAATCCAATTGGAGTACGGGTGTGTAGAGAATTGAGTCTGCACATTCGCCGGTCTGCGCACTCCAGAGGAGTGACGTCATGACAACGGCAGACGCACTGGCGCCGGCGCGTGCCTAGCTGTGCGCCTCCTTTGCGCAGTAGCCAAGTCTGACGCTGCGCCGAAGCAGCTTGATAGCCGTTTCGCGTGGCTCCTGGAGAGCCGGGCAGCGGGAGGCATAGAGTTTCATACTAATATATACTAGAGGGAAATCTGGCGCTGCATTCGCGTGCCGCCATGGGCGGCGCCATTGCAGCTAGCGACGTTCCTCGCCTCCTTGGCTTGGTTAGCCACATGGCTTCTTTTTTGTCTTGAAGCCAAAAGGGGTAACATTCTTTTTTTGTTCATCTTGCATGAAGCTTCTAAATAATCCCTGACAAATAAATCTCTCTGGAGCTTTAATTTTACAATAACAAAACAAATTCGGTTAATCTTCTGCAGTAATATTGTTGCATTTTTGCAGCCAAAGCCAACTTTTCAGCCTGTTCGTGAGCCATGCCAAGGACAAGTGGAACGTGCCTGCCCGGTACATGACGGCACGCTCGCTGAAGTGCGGCTCCCCTAGACAGTGGTGCCAGATTTCCCTCTAGTGTATATTAGTATGAAACTCTATGGCGGGAGGAGCCATGCGCGAGGAGCAGTGACTGGACTGGACTGGATCAGATTGGATTGGTTTGGAAATCGTTTTACAAGAGTAAGCATGACAATAAGCTAATCCTATACAACCAGAAAACGTACGAATAACCAATTAAACCTTAGCTCACGCCACGTATATCCTGGCATACTCGAGCTAAGCCACTGCTATTTTTTTTTCAGTGCAATAAAGATTAGCAGCCTAGAAACTATTCACGGGCTTGCAATCGTTCTGGAGTTATCAAAACGTTTTTTTACTTGAAAATAACGTTTCTACAAAAATGAAAAGTCCGAAACGCACACTTGCCTTACATTTGTCAATCATATTGCATCTATCACAGAAAAAAGTGATCTTTTATAAATTCTTGACGACTTCCGCGTCCTATATCTGCAATATTTTGCCGGGCCAACGCCACATCCATCCCTTAGACCAGTGCAAAAATTTGTGACCTAACTAGAGTTGTCGAACATGCGGGTATAAACATTTGTGCGACTTTTGCTTCAATCGCTAAGTAAACCAAAGTCAGCCTTGCTCGTGGTAACAAATCCGTCCGCACAAATATCGGCCGTCATCTTCGCGAAGTGCGAAAGCTAATGAAGCTGCTCCTCTCCTTTCAATAAACTTGTTTTTTTTCAATTCCCCAATACATTATTTACTTTTGTAGAGTGCTACATTTAGTTCAATTGAAAGTAAAATGTTTTCAACAGCACATGCTCTGGTGAAAGTAGAGAACAGCGGTAGATAGGTAACTATTTTCGAGCTGTTTAGTCGATCATTTAACGGCGGAAGCTCACTTATAGTTTCAGACCCCTTTTATACTTCGATTCTCGATGTGCAGCAAGACTAAAAATACTTAGCTGATATTCACGAAACTGCTTGCACGTGATGTATAGTAAAAATAGTGATTGATCTGCCCCTGCGTTCAGTTTATTCTCTGCAAAGAGAACGATCTGAAAGCTAAAGCGCCGGCTCACCAAAGCTGCTTTTCGGTATCGTACGAACAACTAACTTTGTAAATCAGGGGCCATTTTTTTACTCGCAATGCCAAGGATTGCTACAATGGCAGTTATTCTGATGGAAAAATAACTGCCGCATGGTCTACTTCATTTCGATTGATAGCAACGCGATGTCGGATTGTCCCTAACTCCATTATACTGGCCAAACGTTGGTGGGAGCTCTAATTTGGAAATAACAGTGCGAAATAAAACGCTACCACGCGCATTTGAAGGCGGCCCTCAGCGACTGCCGGTTCTAGCGCGGCCGCTTCCGTTCCATCACGTACGTCACGTACGGCCGCCGGTAATGGCCGCCTTTCTTATTCAGTTTCGGTTCCGCAAACGCCAATGTCGTGAGCCTTTTGGGTCGCCCGCGCTCATGTTTGAAACGTAGCATTTGCATTTCGCACTCTTTTTATGTGTACTATTAGGTGACATTATTTTGACGTTGTCGAAAATTTGAGTGCAGGTGGCCTCTAAAGAGAAATGCGGAGAGCCTCATTGAGAGTTATCTTGGTAGAAGTAAGCAGTATGTAATGATCGGTTAATATGCATCAGAATATCAAATCACAAAAAAATGATGTCCCACAAGGTTCCATTTAGGACCTTTTCTCTTTCTGCTTTATATAAATGACGTCTGCAGTGTATGTTTTTCACTGGGGGATCTTGATATCATAGTGACGGATCTTGATATCGTAGTGACCGATTGGCTTAAGGAACTCTCCGCTTGGCTTTTGAGATATCATGTGGAATTTAAAAAAAGCAGACAAAATACGTAAATTTCAGAGCTCCAAACACTCCTCTGGATAAGAATTAAAAACTCTATTTTTCAAATGAATCTACTCAATCTGAGAACAGTATAATATTTCCTGGCGTATATTTTGATGAATTTTTTACGTGGAACAAACATAACAAGGAATTATTACTGAAGCTATCAAAAGTTACTCGTGCACTATGGAAACTCGGTGATGAAATTCCCGAGAGTTTCAGGTTAACCGTTTATTACACAATGTATCAATCACAATTAAATAAATCGGTCTAATGTTTTTAAGTTAACTATATGCAGAAAAAAGCTATTCGGGCTCTAGGAAATATAGGTTAGCGACAGACTACAACACAATTAAAAAAACACATGAAATACTGAATATCCAACAGCTACAGATGTACAAGCTCGCATCATATGTATACATGGAAATCCGCAAATATCTGCAGGAATTTCAGCAAACGTATCTTTTAACGAATGATGGTTTCCCATTCAGAAAAATAAACTGCCCATTACCCCGTGTAAGAACACGCTATGGCTTTAAGAGACTCCGTTATCTCATTCGTAATTTCCTGAAAGAAAATTCAGATATCGCGGACATTATCGAAACGTGTCTTCCAAATTCTTTTTGGTGAATATTGGGAAAATGGTCTGAAAAATCTGTGTTTTGACATGTTTTATAACAACATGTAGCTATTGGCATCCTCTGTTTTTATGTAGCTTCTTCTTTTGTATAAATAATTTCCTCTGTGAATTTTGGTGCTTTGTAAATTAAATCTGAGAAAAGTGTTGTGCAATGATTCGTTGTATCATGCGAAGTATTGCAAGTGTTCTTAATTGTTTGTTTTCTTGGTTACCAGTTGCACTGAATTTTTATTTTGGTATCTAGTAACTTTGTGCTGCTGCTGTCTCTACAGGGAATAGGGACCTAGTCAGGTACTAATGCGTATCCTTCGTCCCTTTACCCTTCGTATTTTTTTGTGAAAATCGAAACTCAAAAAAAGAGAACAAAAAAAGAAAGTTGTTTTCTAGAACCAATGCAATTTAGTTTCCGTTTCAGAATACCAAGGTTAGTGTTAGAAAACTCGCTGTAACTCATGTTTCAGCGAGTTTTCACAAATAATCATGATAGGAACAAGATTTTTCTACCGTGTTTATCATAGGAATGTTTGCGGAGCCTCAAAATATAAAGAGAAAAAATTTGGGTGTTTCTTTTAATCAACTTTTCAGAGCGGCCTATTACCTTAACAAAACAAAACATGACATAGAGTGTTCAATTTGGCGCATTTAGTCACAGTTCCATTTGGTTCATCGCGTAGCTGAATGGCGCTTGTAACGGGACGGGGCCGCTTGCATACCACCCAAGGTTTACAGATGGGGCGTGGAAGAACGGGCCCACTCCTACGAAACTGCGCCTGCTATTCGGTGGCGCACTCAGGCGCACACAATGGTGGAGTCCTGCGATTCCTACTCACCATCCTCAATCCCGCACTCTTCGCAGCGCGTCCTAGCGCGTGGAATTACTTTTCGCGCTCGATTCATACACGACGCGGGCGATGCGGCCTACGCTGGTTTACTCTACTTCCCTGTTCATACCCGAACAAAGAAAAGGGAGCGAATGAGAATGGCGACAAGCCCACGCGAGCGTGCAGTGCACGCAGGCCGACGCGATGGTGGTAGCATCGCCACCCCCGTTACGGTTCGTTAGATGCCGGCGCGAGCGAATCCCTGTGAAAGGCGTAGCGTGGACGAAGGAGCGCTTGCGCAACGATTACTCGCTCTGTTATCCCTGCGTGCACCACGGCGTTCGGCCGGCGTAGGGTAATGCCCTGTTGTGCAGCGCTCTTTCAAGAAAGCGACCCCATCGCCGCCGGCCTTTTACTCGCGCCAGCGCGTCGCGAGCGAATCTCGCAGTATTTCTCCAAATCGAGCGGCAGCGAGTCTGATGGCGAGCGTTTCTCCAGCAATTTCGCTTGAGAAAACAGCTCGCCACACTTCTGTTTTTGCAGCGCTATTTTTTTTTTTTTGCAGCGCGTTGTTGTGCGCTGGAGGCACTGCAATGGCCGCGATGGCATCCCGAAATAGATATGCCGTTCTAGTGTTTTAGTTTCCCCCTCCCACGCGAAGATGCGGGAGAGTGCTCACAACCCTGCGCGTAAAAAACGTGGTGAAAATTTCGTGAGAGTGCTGAGACTGCTCTTCGAACTTCTAAAGCGCTGTACCCACTGTACATGTGGGCTACAAAAATGGGGCAGTGCACGATGTGCGAAAAAGTAAACAAATACTTGATATGCACACGTCGAACTTAATGGTTTCATTGTGTCATATCAGGAGACCTAACAAACCCAAGAAAGCGCTGTAAAAGCCACGTGCGTCTATCGACGCAAGCAGAGTTAGTTTCGCATTGTGCTTGGGAACTCAATGTGACAGTAGACCTTGTACGATGCTCCAGATTTGCGATATGCTAGAATGACTGTACGTAGCAAAATATCGTCCTCATTTTGTTTGCCACCCAAGTGAGAGGCAGGTTACGGTCCTGATCAGTAGTGATAAATGGCCGTGAAGACAATTACAAGTTTGGTCCATTAGAAAGACTGCTTTGTTTTGATAACGATGTCAAGTTTACCGCAAGCATAAATGAATAATGAGAGCAGAATAACGGAAACAGATTAAGCGGAGTAATCGGGAAAAGAATGAAACAGTGCCGCTTCCCCAGGGACAGTATGGTGTTTGTGCAATTGGCGGACGCCAAATAACGTGACTGGGAGATCACGGGCGGCCTCTAGTTCTTTTTGATCGTATCGCACTAATGGTAGCGTGCAGTTAACACACTGGTAATTATGTTTCCACGCTGATCTATATTACGTCCCTCCTGCCCATGACAAGTCACTGCAGTGCAAAAAGTTCTTCATATTTATTGCATTCTTCTATTTTTAAAGAAATGTCTTTCGTGGCTGGAAGAGACATGAGTGGTTTAACCTGAGACAACCAGCCGTGAAAGATGGTAACGCCGCGTGCACATCTATTGCAGTTTGGTCTTTGTGTGACATTTTATTTTTTATTTATCGTTAACCTTTCAAGAGGCAAACAATATGGGCCGTGTGTGTCCTATCGATAGCCCGTCAATTGTAACTTCTGCTGGTCTATTTTATTTTGTTTTCTCTCGTGTATCTGCCCGTTTTGAATTTATTTGCGTAAAGTTTTGCCGACTTGCGACCCTATTCATCAACAAGAATTGGCATGGGTAACGGGAAAGTTGGTTCAAATGACCATGAGGTTAGAATTGCTTGGTGATGCATACTTCAACACGCAGCGCATTGAAGTATGCACAGGACAAGAGAAGGGGAGGACACTAGCGTTCGTCTTTGTCCCTTGTCTTGTCATTTATTTACTTTTGCGCAACGTCAAGTTGACTACATTGACCCGCCGTTGTCCATTGTGGGGCAGCGGTGTCATGGTCGATCGCCTAATCATGGACAAGATGTCATGTGGTGCTTAAGTCCCACTGGGTCACATGGGGGAGAGTGGGTGTGTGCGTGGGTGGCTGTGTAACCTGCCATCACATGCTGTTTTCGTTCCACTCCATTCTGAAGGGCAGTTATTCCTGAATCGTTTTGCACGTCGCTGGCCCGCCTCTGACGCGCCAATCTGCCAATCGGGTTTTCTTCGGTGAGACCGACCCATCGTTCTGCGTTTTGTGTGCCCCTTTAGGTCGACGTCGAACGGTGACCAAACGAGTCAAGAGCAATCTGTTTTGGCTTGTGTCACCTACAGCCAACAGCTGTCGATTAGGCCAGTTGCATTTGGGTGGTCGCTGAGACAACCTACAAGGAATACGCGCATGAAATAAAAATAAATGTTTTCTCCATTTCTCTTTGCCTTTTGAGCGTTCGTAGTACGTCCAGGGAACGGTGATTATGGCCCTGGTGTGGTATATACAATCGCTCATTGATTTCCATGAAAAATCAGCGGTAGTCATTACGCGTCGTCAGTGCAACGCTCTTTCAGATTGTTTGTCGATTTATTTGATTAAATTGTTGCAGGCACCATGTGGGCCGAAACACGGGCTCGGTCACGAAATCGACGATCCTTTTATACGGCGGCCTGTCCAACCTTCGGCGCCTTCGCGCAGGGCGGCCCGTGTCCCGATGGGTGGCTCTTGAGCGTCCGGGCGTGACCAAGCCTCAGGTAAGCGGGTTAAGTATCGACGACGGCATCGGTGGTGCGCCGTTGTCAACATTCGAGACGCGGTTTCCTCTTTCACACGCCCCGCTTCTCCGCTCGGCCGCCCAAGCGATGGCGCGTCCGCGAATGTATTAGCCGAGCGGTGGGCGCGAGTGTTCGGCAAACCTAGACGCCATGACGGATCGGCGATAGCGCCTTTAGCGGTCTTTAGAGGTGTACCCTTAAAGGAAAAGGCGTGTTAGGGTAGGCTTTGAAGCAGGCGTGCGCGCATCAAACTTTGAATTATACGCCAGTTTAAGCTGGGGGGGATATGCCACCTCGCCTGTTTATAGACTTGAAAGATTGAACCTCCGCTGCGGATGACTAACTTCATGCATTTAGAAGTCGCCGTGTCTTTAATCTCCGGTTCGTATCGTACCGCACTGTGGCTGAGAGAAAGGCAGCATGTTCCCAGGGAAAGGAGATTCGGTAAGGCACTTTGTTACGCGTGAATTCACGGCATTCTATTCAGGATTCGACTCACTCCCACGCTGCTACAAGAATGGCCGCCTCAGAATAGAAGCCCCCTTTTCGCTATTTGGAGCTCTATCCGGCTTCTTCACTGAAGCGTGGACTGAAACCCAATACGTGAAGCGGTTTGCATGCCGATCCTGATAACTTTGTGCCGGGCAGTTTACTACAACGTCCCATAGCGAGGATTGTTTACAGGTCTTGGTTTTAAAGTTCGGAGGTAAACCCAATGCATAAAAGTGCACTAACGGATAACCTGGAGTTTAAATGAAAAACGTCACATTACAAACGTGTACCTATTTCTTTTTATTTTCGAAGTGACTAGAAACGTCACACTACGCATGGTGGAGTGTTACGTTTACCACCGTGCTAACCCAGCTCGGACGATAACCGTCTTTGCAACCGCATTAAATCAAATCTCAGGGTGCTGTTCAGGTTGCGAAAGTTCTGTACAAGGCTTTTTCTGCTTTAACATCTGTTTCACACAAACGAAGTATTCCGCTAACGTGAGGCAGCACGCAACGTCCACATCCGCCACCCTGCTCACCCAATCTATTAGCTATAGTGGCGTGGTCTTTCAAACGCACCCTGCTGAAATTTCAAAAACTTTTGAGCAGGTTCATAAGTTATCTGACGGAGCATAGCACTATTATCTGGCCGGAGTTCTTAGCGGTCTTTTATTCTAAGTTCAGGATGAACTCATTCCCTACCTTATGAAAGCATTCCAGATCTGGATAGAAGTTCAAAAAAGTGTTGCAGAGCATTGCACTTGATTTAGAATCACATCTTTGTGTTACAAGACGAGTACGGATTCCTTGGCGAGTTGACGTTACTCTGTAGAAAACTTCATAGCGTATGCGCATGAGGACAAGAATAGAAACCAGTAAAGAAAGAAAAGAAAAGAAAGTAAGCACTCCGTGGTGTCCCTGGTTTCTTTTCTTGTCCTCGTCCGCTCGCGCAATAAATTTTTCCGCAATTATTTTTGATGTTGTGCATTTTCACCAATATATTTCGGAAAAAAAGGCTGAACGTGGGACCTTTAAGGAGATTTGGGAAATTCTCCTCCGACAGCGAGCACAAACGCAAATCCGTCTACCGGCGAACTGCGACTCACGCGCCCATTGAAATGTATATGGTGCTCGCGAAGATTGAAAGCACTCATAACCACCGCAGCACGCCCTATGTAGGATCTTTTTCAATTGTCTTATTTTGTGTAAAACTGTACGGTTGATAAGGCGCAAGCCCTTAAAACACACTCCCGGATTTCCTGAGACGTCTTACGCAGTCTTCACGGTGAGTAAAGGCTTATGCGGCACTTTTCTTGATGGAAGCAAAAACAATGTGTGAATCCATATCTTCCCAAGTCACGTGTTAAGAAGCACAGGCTGTCTAAACTGGCCCGAAGCCGTACTCTGCTGCAGCGCGCAACGTGTGGAAGTTGCGGCGCGTAAAACTCCGATTTGGTTGTGATGGTGCCAGGAACAGTCGAGGTCCGTTATGTTTGACATAAAGGAGATTTCAATAAAACTTGACCAATAATGGGTCGCGCTGAAAAAGCGTGCACGAGAAACCACTCGTATATGTCCAAACAGTCGCACAAAATACTTCCACATTAACAGCCACTGAGCAAAAACAGGCCTCGGGGAAATTGGTCAACGACCCTATTTGGAGCCAGCCAACTTTTCCACGTTTGACGTGTGCTTTCGCACGTTCTCGTCTTCCAAAATCGCTCACTGAAGCAGGACATATAAGTGTGGTGACTTATTTATTTTAGGCTACCGCGATTGTGTCTCAACCTAAATAAGACGCTTCGTCCTTTCCTCGCTTCCTGCGTTGTCTGGAAACGCAAAGGGAGATTGACGAAGGGCCAATCGTCAGCTTTTTCCTATTACTTTCTGCCTCGGAATGATGGGAAATCTAGAGCGGTTCAATGCACATCATTCTATGTTGAGATGATCTTTTCGTAGGAGCTCAAAACTCCGATTGTTACATCTCTTCTATCAACCTGGTGAACTTTTTAAGATGTTAGAGCCCTTTATTGCCGCAACTGAAATGAAGGCGTCGCTAAAATGCAGTGATATCCGATACATGCGGCCATACACATTCGGGCATACAAAATGTCTGGCATTTGAAGAACGCTAAAGAGGGGGAAGTGAATGATGTTTTTCTTGGAAACAATGCTTTCAAGTTGGTTGCTGCGCTCACAGCTTCGATAGTTGATTGGTTCACTACTCGTGAATCTGAAATATGAACGAGTTTCACTCGCTATATTCGAAGATTTTCAAATTATGAAGAAAGTGTGTCGGCGCACTCCCTGTCAAATCAAACGTGGGGTGGACGATGAAACCCTGCGGAGGGCAAAGAGAAAATTGGCACGAACCACTCGCCCGATGCAAAAACAAATTACAGCATGGAACAAAGCCATTTCAGTGAACTGGAAAAGCACACTGAGTTAGATTTCAATCTATTTAAAAGAAACATCAGAAAAGATAAGTCGCCATTTTGGCCCCGCGAAGTTTTATGCCCAGCGAAGTAGTTAAAAAAACCTACAACTGCTGGCAGGCGTACGAATTGCTGTATCGCTAGAGGGTACTGGTAGCGGAAGTCGCCGTGACGGTAGTGGCAAGCCGTGACGGGTTCCACTGCCAACTTCAGCGGGTTGATGCCGACAACTCCATGCAACTAAATCCCGGGTTTATACTTGGAATTGCTACGAAAGGCCCACGTAGTTTTTGCCTGCAACCATGGAGCTTCTAAGCATTAGCCGTTGTCCTTCCAACTAGAACCACGGCAGAAGGAACACCGTATAAGAGATAACTTCCAAGGAACACTCGTCTTCTTACGTGCTTCTTAAGGCAATAACCTGGAGATCCTTCTTGAAGAAAGTGTGGCTACGTATCAATAACTTTGCTGTTACACCGTATGTACGTCTCTTTCATCGCTTTCGTTTCTCTGTCTTACGGATCGAACTACGTCAGCAAGCAGACTGGACCATCCCCTTAAGTTTTTATGTGCTATAAACGAAGGAACAAGGACCACTTTAGTGCCCCGGCCGGAAACACGCGTAGATACACATTGGTAGCACATCTAGATGCTACAGTGCAGACTGGGGCTGAAATCCCGTCGGCCCAGACACGTGTTTTGTATTTACTCTTTACAGCGCAGCCATTTTCGTGGCCACACAAGAACTCCAACAACGACGGTGCTTCGCAGAATGAAGCACTTAAGGATTTTCTCTTAATAACCGTGGGACAGTTTAGAGAGTTACCAAATACGCTAGGTTTTTTCTCTGTCTGCTAGTAATTCATTTCCATGTTCCGCAGTTTTACCTACTGCGTGACGCCCCACTGGCCGCTGTGCCACACATGGGTGCGGAGTTAACGATTCGGAACGCGTGCCCTGAACGGGCTTATCCGCGCTTCGTTGCGTCGCTCAACCATACCGGCCCCAATTTACCACTCGTACGTCGTGAAAGACCATTGAAAATGAAATTAGCGGCCCGCGTCTGTAGGTAGGCACAATGCTGAATGATATTCTGAAGTTGTGTGTCTTTCTGGAGCTTAGCGTTAACTTGCTTGTTCTTTTGTCTTGTTCGCCAAATCCCTTGACGATTCCCCTGTCGTCTGAGAAGAAACCACGCCGCCGCCTCTTTCGTTTCAAGAACGCAGCGAAGGATCGTGAACACAATGCCATTAAGCACCTTTATGTGCTTGCGGGCCTGTGACGGAAGACAACATCTATTCCTATATTTTTAGTCTTCAACGTACCCTCTAACAAGTGGAAAGGAAACATTTCTTGACTTCAATAATGAAAAGCGAACTGTTCTATATTTTGCTCGTGTGAACAGGCATGGAAACAAACGTTACACTAATTCGCGCACGAAGCAGTATGCCTGGGTAAGGAAAGCCAGGAGGCTTATGCTTAACGCAGCTTCCCAGCTTCGTTTTCTTCTCAAGATGACGTCAGGTATACATACGTACCCTAGTTATTGATACAGAATCTGTCGAGACAACGTCTGTTATCACTGCATTTTCGATAGGGCTTTTTGTTTTTTTCCGACTTCAATCCACAATGCGGGATTTTACAAAGTGCTTTGCAACCCAATTACGTAAATGTACACTGACGGTTTTAAATTTGAAGTCTTTGAACCGAAGCTGCGCCAGAGCACCCAGGCACACCGCCGTGACGGTCTGAGTACGCTTTACTCCTTGGGGTCTTTAAAGAAGACCAGGGCAAAAAAGAAACCTGCCCATTTCTCGCAGGCACTAGGTACAAGTTAAAAACGGCCATGTCTCATGGAATGTACCACTCAGCCGAAGCCAAGGGATGCAGATGTCAAGTGCACGTGCGTTTTGAAAGGAGGATGGCTCCGAGCCAGCCTAGTTGGAATTCATACATCTTGACAAATAGCGCACACAAAAGGGAGCAAGAAAAAGAAACGCGGACAGGCGCTTCTAACAACTGAAATCTTATTGAAAAAAAAACAGGCATTTATACCCCAAAGTGCTCCGCACAACACTGCAAGAAAGAATCTCACGGCGTACACATCCAAACTTGTTCACTCTAGGTAATTTCATACGCACGAAGATTCCAATGAGATCTCCTTATCTGACAATGCTAAGGAAGGGTGTTTTATACAATCTTCATTGTGACGAAAAAGGCGCAAAGCCTCTACAATCTGTTGATATTTTATTATGATATTTGAGCAGGATGACAGTGTTTTCAATTAAGGGTGTGATTCCACACTCTCTGCAATGTGAGGCCAAATGTGCGCACGGGCCTCGTTTTAGGCTGGACCATTGTTCTCTTAATCTTGTATCATTAAACGTGCCCGTTTGCCCGATGTACACGTTACCGCGCGCCATCGGCACCATATTAACAACCCTTTTTTCCACAATCAACGAAGTATTTACCATGACTCAAAGTACATTCATCCTTTACATCGTTCATGCCGGCGTATTTTATTTTACTCTGCGACAAACACTTCTCCCGTTTGTGCCCTTTAGCGCGAAAATTCTTGCGTTTGAAACAAATTAAAGCTTCCTCCTATCTGTGGTGTCAGAACTCCGGAGGACTGCGACCAACGTTGAATCAATGAACACCAGTTCCGCATGTTTCTTCTTGCATTGCAAATTTTTTTAAAACGTAGATTCAATTGAGATTTGCGCCGGGCTCTGCAAGTAGAATTACCTATGAATTGATGATGATGGTTGGTGTTTTATGGCGCAAGGCCAACGAGGGCAAAGAGCGCCAGAATTACCTCTGAATTGCTCTTTGGTCGCATTGAATCATCTGTGCATTACTGGTAATGAGGTTTATTGAAAAGTCTAATTTTGGAAGCAGTGAAGAGAATTGCGTTTCCGAAGTGGGACAACCTGCTCCTCTTTGCACAACAATGTGATGGCAAAATATTAACCCCCACGTTCTTTGGAAATATAATGTTCATTTTAACGCTTGTTCAGCAGATGTCTGCTTTGCTTACTCGCTTAGGCGCGCGCGAGGTCGGGCACACTTACCTAGTGGCTTCTAGTGTAGCCGAAAGGCCTCACAACTCAGCGGGTGTCTTCGGCAGCGACACGCACGCGGCCCAATCAGGCGAAGTCCGGACGATCGCGCGAAAGGCGGACGGAAAGTGAAGACGCCGCCGGCAACCGAGCGAAGCGCGAGAGCACGTCGACGAACGGCGTGAAGGGAACAGCCCCAGAGAACGTTCCGCCCGGATCAGAGTGCGAACAGGCGTCAGGCACGAACGTTTGCAAACTAGCACTCCTCGGAAAGTCTTGAAGTCGCGCCTAGTCCAGTGGCATGTACCGCACAGTCACGCACACACACAACCGATGGTGAAACACGGGTGGTCGTTGCCGGCACGGGTTATTCTTCGTGGCTGGAAGGACGACTGTTAGTAGTGAGGAGCTGTGGCGTAGTAGTAGCCCGCGCGTAGTGCGACTGACAGGCCCTTGGCGGCCGCCCATGCTTTTTCTGGGCCGCCCGGCGAGGAAGACCCAATTCGGCCGTCCAATGCCTCGGGAGCCTCAACCTCCTCTTCTTAGCGCGGGGTCACACGTTCGCCGGGGAGCCCTCCTTCTCTCGGCCGCCGCTTGCTTACCTCTTAATCCTGGTCGGGCCTCTCGCTTTTTCATTCTTTTGCCGCCGCTCGAAGCCAGCGGGCAGGCGACAACGGGAAGCGACAAGCTGATTCCAGGTCTTGGTGTGGATGCACTGTGACCAATGGCTGCTGGATACGGCACTGCGTGCCGGAATACGGCGGCCGGAACGGCATTGCCGCCGACACCGACCTGCTCCTCCGACGCGTGTTCGCTCTCGTCGTGCTCCGCTAAATTAGATGCGGAGGATAATGTTTTTCTTTCTTTGTGGCTGCGCCCCTTACGCATGTATGTATGCATGTATGGGTGCACGTGCTCACGGCCAGACGCCGGTACCGGGCCGCTGCTGCCGTCAGCACGCGGAGCAGACGCGCTTTGGAGCAGAGCAAAAGTAGGCGACGACAGTATGCGGCGGCGAAAAGCCCGCAGACGGGTTTCTCCCATCCGAAAGAACGGGACGTCATTTCTGGCCGGCTTCTTTGGTCACGAAACAAGGGGCGTCTTCTCTGATAATGCACTGTGCCGTGTGGCCGGCGTTCACGCGGCGTACGAAGCGGCAGAAGGAATTGCCGGGGCGCAGTGTGTATGGGAGTTTCTCATCGACGGGTTGGTCGACTGTTCACTGCTGTTCGAGTGGTGTTCTAAAAGTTGTTTTAGTCACTTTGCGCACTGGAATTCTCGGCTACATAGACAATTGCTGTTCTTCTAGAAAATTTTACGGGTATTTTTTGTATATTCTCCTGTCGTTTGCGGTAATGAGTGTCGACATCATGGGGTGTAATTCGTTGGGGTCGTTAGGCAGTTTTGTTTAGTCCCTTAGGTGTTGATTTGTTTATGCATATTTTTTTTCCAGCTAGTAAATTCAATTCTATTTGTGATTCTATTGGAATAGAGAACAGGTATAAAACGTAGGCGACACACAGAGTTCGGTGTCATCTGCGTTTTCATGTTCCACTCAGTGCGCTGTTTCCGTAGTTGATACTGAATGTACTCCCAGGTAGCCTAGGGTTAGCTTTTCCATTGCGAATTCTTCCTTGCCTGTTGTCTGCCACCGCCAGTTTTCTGTCCTTATCCGTCGCCGTGGTTGAGTGGTGAAGGTGCCCTGCTGCTGTGCACAATAACGCAGGCTCCACCCCGGCCTAGGCCGCTAAAATAGGCGACAAACTACTACGACTGTTTGAAAGATTTCAGTGCATGTTATAGATATCACCGGATGATAATAATGTATCCAAGGTCCTCCACTACGGCGCGCCCCATTATCTTGGCGCAACTTCAGTGGGTAAAACGCCCAAAAATGTATTTGTCCTGTTGTAGCACTTTGAGATCACTATGCTTCAATCAATCTGCTTGCGCCATCAAGCGGGCATTTAGACCTAAGCTGCTGTTGTGTTCGTTGGATCAGTTACCAGTGATCTATATGCGCTCATTGCCGAACTGCGTCCTGCTATAGATTGTTTGTCGCGTGTGTGATGATTTATAATAGTTCTGGAGAGATAATAGCACGTCTTGACTTCCTATTACTTCAAAAAAGGAAAGGGCCCATCTCTCCGCGAGGGGGACTCGAGTAAGTGCGTCGCATAGGGGGTGGGTGTATTGCGTTAACGTTTAGTGTTTGGGGAGTTGGTGGTAGTGAATGCGCTGTATCAGCAGCTTCTTGACGTAGTTTGAATGAGTCAAGGATATAAGGCGCGTTCGTAGCCTTCCATTCTCTGTCGGCTTTGTGGCGCAGTGGGTAGAGCACCATGTGCCTTGCGTTCCGCCCGCATGGTCGTGGGATCGAAACCAGGCGCCGGTAAGTATTATTTTTTTATATAGTGTAGGGGGAGGGGTGTGGACCTGTTGTTGAGAGCGAGGAGGGTAGCGTGATGCGGGAGAGGAGGAGTGGGGGAGAGGGCGCACCTGGAACGGCTGTTGCGGACGCCGAGGCACGCCAACGCCGACAACGCAGGGTGACATAGTGAGTTAGAGAAATGCTCTGCATTTAAAATGTAAGGAGCTAGATCCAACACGAAGAATATTCCGCTTGGAAGAAGGGTCGCTAGCTTCTAGGTTTTGTAGCCAATGCATGTTCCCGTTCCGTCGATCATGATGCGCGACATCTGCAACCAGTTTGGTGGGAAAGAGAACGAAAGAGGGGATAAACATCTGTATTTGCAAACTCATCGGTGCATGAAGCAGACGGCATCCGCTAGTCCGGGATGCTCTGGTCCCAGCCCGCTGCCTCAGAACTCTCTACCACTAAGCGCTGCGTTAAGAGGTTCAGCAGGTCTACCCTCTGCTCGTTCCTGGGATACGGGTTTCATGTGAAGGATTGGCTTTGTTATAACTCCCAAATCGCATGCAACATGGGTGGGCGCAGAGATTGCGAATATAAATGCACGCCACAATACCTGCATAGAAAATCGCAGAGATGACCGTAAAATCATAATGCAAGGCGGAAGTTATACGCAGTGCTCCAGAAACAACTGGCTTCAACTGACACCGCTCGCAGTTAAAGGCTCGCCTGAATGTTTGAAAGCGGTGTTTTGATATGGGGAAGGAACGGCGACGTAGCCAACGAGAGGCGACGACATTCAACCACTCGCTTTGGTAACCTCATCACTCTGATCACCGGCGACACGTGTGCTTCACGCCAGGGTTCAACTTTCAATTTCAGTTCAATTTTATTCCAGTATACCATACGTTTTTTTCAACTGGGTTGCAATACAGAAGAAGGTTCCAAGGGCGAAGCCACCGGCGGGACCTCCACTGAGAATACAGAGAACAATAAATGACATAGAACCAGAGATCCAACAACAATATGGAACAGATTTCAAGCTCAACCGAAATGTAAACAAAGTAAAAGCCTAAAAACGACGCAACATGTTATACTAAAATAAAGTTGAGACTTGAAGCACGTAGTCCCCAAGTAGAGTTTTGAACTTCTAGAAGGCTTCTGTTTTTTTACATTGGTAGGTAAGGAATTCCACACTGATACAGCAGGCAATTTTACTGTCTTTTTACCTTAATTGGTTCAATTTTTAGGGAGCAAGAAACAGTTCGGCTGCGACAACGTATGTTATTCTTAGTATAAATTATGCGAACCGAAAAAAATGTCCAGTACGAGTTTCTGATCAAGAATTTTGAAAAGTAGAATGCCAAGTAAGAGGGAAAATGCAAACTTTCAGAAATAAAGAACAATATGGGGATTGGCGTTGAGCAGGGTTGATGACGCGAATAGCTTTTTTCTGTAATATAATGAGTGGTGGCAGGTGAGTGGTGTATAAGCTCCACCAGGAAGTTATACAGTACTTTAAATGACAGTGAACGAACGGAAAATACAAACTACGAAGGGTTTTCATGTTGAAGTAATGGTGTGTGCTAATCAACCCCTTAGACCGGAGGACACCTGTTCAAAAACGGAAATTACGTGCTTATTAAACTTCAAATTACAGTCGATGACAATTAGAGTTTTTAAGGACGTAAATAAAGATTTGGAACAGCGGCAAGTATTTTCTTCGGGAAGTATTGATGCATAAAACAGGTGTCACTAACCTTAGTAGATAATTTATTTGCTAAACGTTATACAACAAAGATTTTCTCTCTATCTCTAAACACCTATGGTCAAGTCAGGACAAATCAGCTTGTAATTAAGAGAAAAATTTGTTAATATCGTTGCCTAAGAAAATGTAGCTGTGTAGTCGGAATACAGAATACATTGTGAAGTTGTTAAACACCGAAGCAAGCCATCAATGTACAACAGGAATAAAAGAACTGCCAGGATTGTTCTTTGGGCACACCTTAATTATGTTAACCGGGCGGGATGACAATTAATGAAAAACCATTTCAAAAGAGTTAGTCGTGATCCAACAATGCCATAAAGCTCTGGTTTATCCGAAAGAATGTTATGATCAATTGTGTCGAAGGCATTTGACAAATCCATGAAAACATAACAGGCATATTTAACATAATCAATATCTGTGAAACTAGCTATTGCGTGTTCAGTAGACGTCACAGAGAAAACCACACTGACAGCTGCTCATTAATTATATTTTTGTAGAATACCGGGAGAGCCTTAGTTCGATTAGTTTTTCTAACACGTTGTCTAAAAACGGGATAAGTGAACGGAAATAGGTCTGTAGTTTTCAGTAAAGCCTCTTTTGAATACTGGAAAAATATTCGCCAATTTCAATTACTTAGGAAACCCATACTCCAGAAAAATTAAATAAGAACTGTGACTAAGGGCATTATAAATCACAGTTTCGGCCTTTAAATCACAGTCACAGCCTTTAGCTTTCGGCAGCTCGATAAAAGACTCAACTTCCTCAGGAGAAGTAGGGCGAAAATAGTAGGCGTTACCACAGGCAAAACGAAGCTGAATATGTGTCATAACGTGATTCAGAGATAATATTTGCAAAAAATGCGCTGAAGACGCTCACTGCTCCTTGCCTAGCAGTGCAACAATCATTATAAATAATTGTCATAATGGCTTTCTTCTTATTCGCGCCATTTAAAAATCCGTTTCGTTTCCAGTTTTTTTTGTGTAATTGCCGACCACTTGGAGCTTACGTTCGTAATATTGCTGCTTGGTAGATTTAACTAGTCACGCCAGAGTTGAAGCATAACGTTTGTAACGTTCTTTAACTTTCCAGTTAAAAGGTTGACGCTTAGTTTTCTTGAAAAGATTCTCTTTCTTGTGTTTAAAAATCAAAAGCAAGCTCACTCTGCACGACATCTCATTCGCTCATCGCTCCCGTCTAGACGTGTATGGTATGGATAAGACCTTTCATGGCTACCTTCGGGTTGGTGACAGTCTTTAGAGTTCCATGAATTTCTAAAAAACAATATTCTTTAGAAGTTGAATGATATGATATGAAAACGAAGAGTCTCGGAGGGCACGAATGTACGGACCAGTTCCTTGCCCGCCTCCAAAATAGCTTGCAAGTGGACACAGTCGAAAAGGGAGAAAATAAAAACAAAGAGGTTTTATTTGTTGCTTTGTTGTAGTCCTGGTACGATTTCGCAATGTTTTTCGATGTTTAGAAGCCCGTGGATCGGGTATATCGCCCCCCCTCATGCAGGACTGACAATACACGAGGGCATCACTAAGAGTGCGGCAGTAGAGCGTTCCAAAAAAAGTTCAGTAACGCTTGATGTCGGACTAGTTGGTTTAACAGGGTTTTGAAGGTACGTTGGCGCTTGCTGTGAACACAGAGACTTGCACGGAAAAAAAATCTTCGTCTTCTCGTGAAAGTCTACGTTTTTTTCCCCGTGCAAGTCTCTGTGTTTACAGCAAGCGGAACGTACCTTCAAAATCAAAAAAAGAAAGCTACGCTTTTTTGTACGAGATCGGTGGAGCCTGCGTCTGGTTCTGCGAATGGCTCAAGAGTGTAAAAATCCTTACTGCGGAACAAGAATCTCACAGTCAAAAAATACAAACACATTTTTCCACCCCCATAGAGCTGACATTCTTGCCTCCACCATATACTTTTTCATACCGCTTATGCGAGGCTCCGGGCACCCTCTACCATGTCATGTGGCGCTGTAACCAGCAACCCAGCTTACCCCTCCAGCTTACCCCTCCCAGCTTACCCTGAGCACTTGTAAATAATCTTGTGCAGCTGGGATCCTGACCACCAGATCTGGCTGGTGAAAAGAGCCCAAGTAGCCAGACTTTCACAAAAGATGCTGGCGTGATGGCTGTTCCCCAGAGGTCATTCCTCTACAAAGACGTTTACTAATCACGAAATTGAAGGAACAGGCGGTACTTTGTTTGTAATGATCCACCTACGAACAGGGCACTCATGGCGAAATTATTAAAGACAAAGCGCAGAAGAATGTAGAACCACCTTGGTTAAAATCCCGAGCGTAGCGTCTGTGACTCACCCGGTGTTACCCATCCAAGGCCGTCGGCAGCATTGGGAAAGTTTTTTAATGAAAGAGGTGAAATCAAAAAGATCAAGTCGCGTTTCTGCCTGCGTTGCTGCAAATGTCGGCTGACAATAGTCTTCTTCCACCCCTGCCACGTAACACTTGTCCTTTCTTCCAATCACACTCCACATGCTCTTCCCGTTCCGCCTCCTTCCTCCCGTGAGGAATGCTGGGGGCGTGTGTTCAATTCAATACAATTTTCCCAGGTGCACACTACATTTGTTGGGACCTTTCATTCCTGTTGTGTTTGGAAGCTCGTTGCGAGATGCTCTGTTTCAATGTTTCTATTCTTAGCTCGCCTCTGTTCGCCTCATTTTAACGCCTTCTTTTTTTATTTTCTATTATCAAAGCAAATCCAACCCCAACCTTTTTACATAAAAGCCTGCTCGTGACACGAGTAATACTGTGAGCTAACGACACGGCGCCTAAAGCGCACCACAAGGCGACAGGGTCGGGGAAACGGCGCTAGAGGAAAATCTGCACCTATTACAAAACAGCTTCGCACACTTTTCAGCGGAGAAACCCACTAGATATGGCTCGAAAGTGATACAACGCAGCAGAGACGAACCCCTGAGTCCCTATGGAAAATAACCACGCAGCGCACACAATCTCGGTTGCAAATTACTATGCATTGTAACAAGGTGTCGTGCGGAAACACAAGTCACACGGCACAGAATGTAAGAACACATACTGCAAAAGCAAAAGTGGAGTGCCACAATGTCTGCGTCCCAATTTCGGCTACAAGAATGCGTTCCTTGAATGTGAGAAAACGCCACGCAGAGTAGTATCAATCCAGGGCTTTTGATACTTGCGTGTGCCACACTCCGTAAATGTGCATTTTGCATCCGTGTACGCCAGAATTGCACTTTTCTGTGTTTTGTCTCGGGAATTTGCAGTCAGCCCGTCTATCGATAGAGCCAGCGTTGAGTATCGCCCGCCGATCCGCTGCTTTTTCACGGGCACGACCGGAGCCATTCTTAGGGCTGCGGAATCGAGGACTCGTGTGCGAAAAATCTTTGTAAACCTGCACATAATTTTAGGTTATCAGCAACTCGTCATATTCATGACGCCTCGATGGTGTCGCGTGTGTAGGCATGGCTATTGTGTGCAGATATCTGGGCCGCACGCTCCGCCATCGCACGCCTATACGTCTACGTGTCTTTGTTTCGCTTCCTCCGACTTGTGGCGTGGTTCCCACGGATTGGTTACGCGCAATTCGAAATGCGAGGCAGAGGGATTGCAACCATGTAGCCTTTGGGGGGTACATGCACCTGCAAGATATAATGCGAGTGTTGAGCACTGAGGCGGTGCGTGCCAGGGGCCACTTACGAGGGCTGTGTGACAGACGATGTTGTAGGCTTTCTTTTTCCGTCACTGTAATGAACGGGTGTGCATGCGTGCCTGGCGGTTTCCTGTTGCGTACAATGGATGCCGCTCGAGCGACTCTACTTGAAGCGCGGTAAGGAACGAGTGCCAAAACAGTGCAATAGATGCTTGGGAAGTCTGCGTTTTTCACATACATGGTTCCTTTTTCACCCGCAGACTTAAAGAAACCGACAGTCTAATGCTGTGCCATTCATCACTCCCTTGGCATTCGAAACGAAGGCGGAGTGCCATCTTTGTATCGGAGTGCTTGGGAGGCTTGTATCCACGGTATAGATGTTCAGTAACCTCCCTGCGTATTTGTCAATAACCCCGGATAAGTAGACGGAATGTGCAAATAATATGTAAAGTCGGAGAGCCAGTTTCCCGACATGTACCACTATTGCCCAGGTTGCACGTAATTGTCATGCTACCATTTCGGGGCGTGTAGAGTTTTGCGAGAATAATTCTCGTGCACGTGCTTTTTATCTTTATTTTCTTTTGCAAGAGCAGCCTAATCATGTAATCATGCAAACCGGCGTCGTGGAGGAGAGTGGTTGTTTAGAAAAGACGCACGTGTTTTCTACTGCCAGTTGAACGCAAACAACAACACGAGACAAGCAAATGTTGTCATACGCGACATTCAGCTAAGAAGATAAGCGTGCAAGAATGTGGGGGCAGAAAGAGAGACGAATATATTGTCAGAAGCGTAAGTCAGACGGTACTTTTTCAGGCCACCAACAGTAATAAACAGCAAATAACCCACTCCTACATTTTTTTCAATTGTTCAATGCAATTGGTAAACTTGAAACTACAAATAACGTACCGACCCAAACAAATATTGTTATGATTGAGACATCCGTAAAAATGATTGAGAAATACGTAAAAACACGTAACTTTCCGAAAAAGCCTGATTGTCTCTATTAGGTACTTGTTATGGAGAGGGTTGTATAATTGTTTATGCACATTTGCGGGTGACCTACATCATCAATTACCTGTTCTAGATGTCAACGGGTCTGCGATAAAAAGGGAGATTTCTAAAAATATATAATAAAGATCTTCATTCTCTCAGGGGTGTAATTATAGAAACTTAAAGCCGTACCACTCAACGTGAAACCTCTCGGAAGTGCAGAGCAGTGATTCGCCATAACGGGCTTTAGCGCCGTTATGCGGTCACTGCTACCCCGCAATGCAATTCAAATTTCCCGCCTTGGCAGGGCTCCGCACTCCCGGCCTGAAACTGCGTTAGCGGGAGTTCTGTTCTTTTTGTGCTTGCTTTTCCTCCCGCACGTGCCGGCGTTGCACTGCCACTTTGTTTCGCTTACTATTGCAGCGCTGCGGCGCTGCAATAGCGCTGCGGCGCTGCGGCGCTTGCAGCGCTGCGGCATCTGTCTACAAAAGGAACCGTTCGTCGGCAGCATGCTTCACTTGGAAGGGGCGGCGACACCTCGGACGCACCACGAAGCGCATGTCGACCTTCGTTGCCGCAGGTTAGTTACGGTTTACGACAGAAAATTTTCGTTCCGTATTTGTCGCCGTGACTGCCAAGTTCAAGTGTCTCAGTTTCTGTATTTTGATGAATATCGTGTACCTGCAACATGTAGAAAGAGTCAGCTAAGATCAGAGATGAAATGAAAGCGGAATTTCTAAAATTTAAGGAGGAGCTGAACCAAACACTATAGACATTTAAGGAAACCGTCGAACGTGACTTGAGGGGTGACATACGAGATTTACGCCAGGAGCAAGAAGCTCTCGAAAAAAAAGCATTGAATATGCTCACGAGGAAATTACGGACCTAAAAATGCGACTTGAGACTGAACAATCACTAACCAAGCAACGAACGCAAGAGGAGCAGGAACTGCAGGCAAAATGTGACGGCCTTGAGAATAAAGCGTTTGACCTCGAGAGACGACTCACTCAGTCAGAGCAGTATTCGCGTTGCACAAATCTTGAGATACAGGGTGTTCGCAAAAGTGAAAATGAATCCGTCTTCGACATCGTGTCCAAGATAGGGACGGCAATTAGTGAGAGTATAGTGCCTCTGACGTTGAGGTTTGTCACAGGGTGGCCACTCGCAATCCCTTAAAATCGAACATCATTGTTCAATTCAAATCGCGGACAAAACGCGACTCGGTTCTAAAGAAGGCAAAGAAAACGAGGATCAACCACAAGGACATTGGTCTCGACACCGTGGCCCCTGTGTACGTGAACGAACATTTATGTCCTGCTCTGAAAAGGCTTCTCGGAATGGCTGTGAAACGAAAAGACGAATGCCTCTGGAAATAGGTTTGGAGCTACAATGGGAAAATCTTTGCAAAACAAACTGACAATTCCGACCCTCTACACATATCCGATGAACGTGATCTTGCCAAAATGACCCCTAGCTTGCCTGCTACCACGCCAGTGAAACAAAACGCTGTCCCTGAATGAACTACCAGTTCACCTTGCCTGAATCCCTTCCGTCCCCGCCGCAGTCCCATAACTCCATTCTGCACGTGAACGCTCGTTTTGCAAACAACAAAAATGATCACTTAGAGTATTTCCTTAACCAGTTTTCTTTTCGTTTCAATGTAATCATACTCACCGAAACTTGGTATAGTAATGACAAAAATATGCTCCAGTTAGATGGTTATAAAAATTTCTTCATTAATAGAACTGGCAGACGAGGAGGTGGTGTTGCTATCTACGTACACTCTTCCAGATATTACGACTTAGTTCCCGAGTTCTCAGTAATCAGTGAGGACTATGAAATGTTGACCTTAAAATCTAATACAGAAATTATATGTGCAATATATCGTCCACCAAATGGGAACATACCATGTTTCCTGCAGTTTATTGAGAAGTTCTTGGATTATGTTAGTAAAAACGATTTTTTTCTAATATGTGGAGGTGATATGAACGTAAATATATTAGATGACAGTGTCATGGGTGGTAGTTTACTGATGACGTTACAATCCGCTGGTTTCGTAAATTTGATTAATACCACAACACGCGTCACCCAGGCCACTTCAAGTTGCCTGGATCTCTAATAACCAATGCCGATACGCTTGTGTCCGATCGCGGGACGATTACATCAAATATAAGTGACCATTGTCCAATATTTATGTTCTATCATAGTAAAAATCAAACCAGAAACTTTCAACGTAAACCATTCCTTACACAACATACAACGACCAAAACTCTTGAATCCTTTAAATTAGACGTTGTCGCTTATAACTGGTCTCGCCTCTTAGAAATAACAGATCCGAATCTTGCATATTCAAGTTTTCTTGCAGCATTCCTTAAAATGTATGCAGCCCACTTTCCTTTAAAGCCTCTTTCCCGTAATAAAAAAACAAGGAAACCATAGATTACGGTGGAACATAAAAAAAATTAATGAAAATAATAAACTTTACCATCTCTTTCTTAAAACACAATCTGTAGATACCCTGACAGCTTTCAAAAAAGCACGAAACAAACTAAATAATCAGCTAAGACAAGCTAAGGCAGCATATCACCAGCAGTTGTTTGATGACATTTGTTCAAAACAGCCAGACGTTGCTTGGAAACTAATAAATGACTCTCTAGGCCGCGGCAAAATAAACACACCAATCAAAAGCATAGTCCAGAATGGCCATAAACTATCTGGGAAAATTCTTGCGGATTACTTCAATAGGTACTTTACAAACATTGACGTACCAGCTGGTGAAACTACTGCTCTCCAAATACCTATTAGTGGTCCTACTGGAAGCGTTTTTTTGGAGCCTACTGATGATTTCGAAGTATACAGAACTTTTATGAGTATAAAAAATAGTAGAGCATTGGATATAGACAACATTCAAATTAAACCTTAAGTACGTCCTAGAATTTATTACCCCAATTCTAACTCATATTTACAATTTAAATCTCCAGCATGCGTTGTTTCCAGATAAAATGAAGCGAGCAAGAATAACGGTAATTTTTAAGCATGGAGATAGAAATAATCCTAAAAATTACAGGCCCATATCTGTCATACCAGTCTTCCCCAAATGTATAGAAGAATTAATCTTTTCGCGTATGTCTAATTATCTTGAAGCAAGAAGTATCATTACGAACGCACAATTCGGTTTTCGCAAAGGAAGGTCCACTGAAGCAACTTTGCTAACAATTAAGGAGCACATATTGTCAAATATAGAAAACAATAAGTTCACGTTAGCACTCTTTATTGATTTTAGTAAAGCCTTCGACTGTCTAAACCATAATATTTTAGCCGAAAAGTTATCGCAATCAGGAATTCGTGGGAAGCCCCTAACATTTATGAAATCGTATCTAGAAAACAGAGTGCAGTCAGTGTATATTTCTGATGAACAGTCTATTTTTCTACCAATTTTAAATGGTGTTTCTCAAGGCAGCGTGCTAGGTCCCCTGTTTTTTAATTTATATATAAATGATATTACGCGCATTGACTTAAATGCAACATTTGTAATATATGCCGATGACAGTACTATACTTCTTTCTGGTCATGATGAGAATAGTCTAATGCTCAAATGTAACGCGGTTCTGGATAAATTATTTCATTGGTCAAGTTCAAATAGAATTAAGGTTAATTCGACGAAAACAAAAGCAGTTTTATTCCGAGCTAGAAACAGAAGAGTTGAACTGAAATATACACTTAAATATGCCAATCATGATGTAGAATTAGTAAATCATCACAAGATCCTCGGTGTAACGTTCCAATCCCAGCTTTGTTGGAATAAACATGTATATACTACCTGTAAAAAACTATCTTCTGTAGCCGGCGCGATAGCGCGCACGCGACGATTCTTCCCAGAAAAAGTTAAACTGAACATCTGCAACGCTTTATTTGCCTCATATATAAATTACTGCAGCTTCGTATGGACTACTACAACTAAGCAAAACATCAATAAACTACTCATCTTACAAAAGAAAGCCGTTCGCCATATTGCAAACCTTGACTATTCGTGTTCCACTCGTACTTTCTTTCCACGTTACAACATAATCAAGGCAAATTACATGTACGACTTCCGAATCCTCCGCTCCTTCTACTTTTCTTCGCCACCGAAAAAAAACTTTCTCATACATTTGGCATCACTCCAGGCCCAAACTCACCCTATAAATACCCGTAACACAGACAACTGGCACCAATGAAAATTCCGCAATAACTACAAGTTGCAATCACTAGAGCACAACTTGCCATTAATTCTAAATAGATACGATTTTGCAGCTAATTTTTCTTTAGGACAGCTAAAAGTGTTTTTTGCCACCAAAGAGTAAACTGGAAACAGCCATGTATTGATTGATAAACATCACTCCCTGCAGTGCAAATGGTTTTGCTGATAGCCCATTTCTTTAGTTTGTAGCGAAGACTACGTGACATTCCCTGACAGCGCCATTGCCGTGCATTATCGTGGATCATCATCACTGCCGTGCTTTTGGCACACCTCATCTATCATCTGCGAGAGGTACGGGGATCGATACCCCGCACCTCTACCAACCATGTTACGTGGTGGCAGGACAAAGGACGTGAACCATGAGATGGGCGAACAATGTATTCTCACTATTTAAAAGATGTCGGCCATGAGACCGAACCGGCGCTGGCCGCGCGCCAGCCTACTTCTTCCTTGTCCTCATCCTCGTCATCGTCTCGTAACAAGCTATACATTCCTCTCCCATTCCCATTTCCTTGATGCGTTTTTATATATTTTATACAATTTTATACATTTTAATGTTTTATACTGCAGATCGTTATGACGTTGCATATTTGCATTTTGTTTGAATATGTGAAATTGCATTTTTTTCAAAATTATGTACTGAAACTGTTCCCTGCTATGTATTTCATTGTATAAAAATCAGTGTGTATCCATATGTTTCATTTTGTTAGAGTTTGTATAAAAGCTCCCTGCGTTATACTGACACTGTTGTGTAAGGGTTCATGTGCCCAGTCAAGCGGTTAAGTCTGCTTTTAGCCCATGGACCTCTCCAGATGTATTTCTGGGAAATAAACCAATTGAAATATACCAATTGAAAACCAACCCAAGGAGCGTTCCTAACTAAATGAACGCGTGCGATGCCGGCTAATTACGTATATTTCGCCTCAAATGCACCAACACTTTTCTTTGCGCTAAACAACGGGGAGATGTATGACAAGCTCCAACGGTTCAAGAGTTTCGAAGGCTTATGACTGGGTGAACCGCTTGGCTTTTGACGCCTCCGGGGTACGACGCGACGACAGCGCTACAAAGGAACGCCATGTTGCTCTACGTGGGTCCAACAAGCGCGCTACGGAGACAAGGCGAGCCCCTAAAGTGCTCTGCACTTAAATCATTTAGCAATATGGAGCTTCCACACCGTAGTAGCAATGTACTGCGGAAATTTGGGGACGTTACAACCAGCAGTGGCTGGGCGGTCGCATCGTCTGCTAGCGCTTTTCGGCCCGCCAAGGGTGTTATCTCAAAAAATCTTTTTCGTCGTTTCATCTGCGTTGTAGGGCAAATTGCTTAAAATAGGTTTAATGCATTTGTACGAGCACCATTTATGTCAAACCCAATGGGACATATCAATCAGTGAGACATATATTGTGGAATCTTTAAAAACTTCCAACTTCCTTCGAAATGCAGATTCTGCCAATTATTTTTCGTTACAGCAAAATGCCAGAGCTTTTTATGGACTAAACATATCCGAAAAGCACTTCGATATCGGAATGGGTGAGCGAGATAATGAGGTATTTGAGAAAACATAAATAACCTGATTTTGTCTTTTAGGGGTGGAATTTCAGCAAATCCAGCCTTAGTGAGCCATGATAAAAATGTACTCCAGAAGTTTCAATTCTCTATGTGTAGCATTTTTTGCTGGGCGTTGGTGAAGAAGTCAGCCAGCCCGTCAGTCAGTCATTCATTCAGCCAGGCAGGCTCCTTTTTTATAGCTATAGATGACAGAAATGCGTTCTTTTCCGTTAATAATGCATCAAAAACAAGGGCAAGCTCTTGCACTTGCGACTTATTGTGACGAGCGTCGTTGTGCAGCAAGGTTTGGCGCAACTACTCATGCACAAACATAAATACCACCAAACAAAAGAAATGGTCGAAATGCACGTAATCATAAAACGCGGCGACAAATGTTTTAGCAGCCAGTCCCTCACACTACCTCAACAAGAATTAGCGTATTTAGATGAAAACATGCGATTCAACACCTCAAATCAATATGTAACATGCGCCGAGACTGTATATATATATATATATATATATATATATATATATATATATATATATATATATATATATATATATATATATATATATATATATATATATATATATATATATATATATATATATATATATATATATATATATATATATATATATATATATATATATATACACGAGAGTGCAGACACACGTATGAAAACGATGATTGAACTAACCTTTCGACCGGGGTCCGGTCTTCGTCAGAGTAAGTATATATATATATATATATATATATATAGTAAGGAAATGAGGGGCTCTTTGAGGAAATACAGACAGTTAGGTCGGCAGTCTACAACGCCAAAGGAGGCATAGGGGTGTGGTTCGGCTCTTTTTTTTTGCTACGGTTAATGAAGTTAACATTTTTTTAAATATAGGGAAGAAAGAAAGAAAGAAAAACACGCGCCCAGAGTGGGGACCGAACCCACGCCTTTCGGTTAGATCTCGAATGCCTTACCAATTCGGCTATCTGGGCTACTGTGCTCTCCTTCACTTTCTGGGCTATTTATATCTACTAGAAGTATATCTAACGCTTGAGGGTGGTAGCCAGCGCCACTCTGAATGACTTATGGATGACTAATGGATATGACATATGTCATCATATCCACATATGGGTGACGTGGATATGGATATCTCTGCCTTCCCCTTCGCTGCTCTCTTCCCCTCCTGTTTGCTCCGTGAAGTAGCGGAGTGGTACCGAAATTCCAACGATGAAGTACAATGTCCGTACGGGATACATTTGTTAGGAAATCATTTTGGGGGCGCCTGCACACGATAAAAGGCATGTGATGGGAAGGATCATTTGTGGAACGATTGCACTAGAACACCCGGTGGAGAAGAATCTATTCCGTTATCTCGGAGTTCAAGTGGGTCGAGACCTACGGAAGGGGCTTTGTTCGAGAGTGTACATAAACGGCTAGATATTGCAGTTGCTTTTAATGATGATTAGTATTGGGACTACCATGATGCGTCCGGAATACCTGCCGTATACGTAGCGTTTCGTATATACGTGTTATGCCACTACAGCATTTTAACGGAGGAAGGTTATTTCTAGCATGAGTAAATCGTTAATTTTAGAATTCCTTTATATATATGAATACGCGCATGAAAATAGTATGTAGAATATAAATTTTGGCATGTCTGCTTCATTGAAATTGATGGTCGTTAAATACAGAATATTTATTGAGTATTTTTTTCTCTATCGGTATTATTTTATGTAGGTTGTTTGCTGTATTTAGCTCTGATTTCTCGTTGTGAAACCGGAAAGTTGAAAATTTTAAATATGTACTTATATCAGGCTTAAGATGTTGCAAAACAGAAAGCTTGGTTGAAGTTTATGTTCAGAAAGGTGGGAAGCGATACGGACGAAAGACTGAGGCATACACAAACAGGGTGTCACTCACAGATTAATTTTAGTAAAAGACATATATATATATATATATATATATATATATATATATATATATATATATATATATATATATATATATATATATATATATATATATATATATATATATATATATATATATATATATATATATATATATATATATATATATACCCTGAACTCTGGCGAAAGGATTGAGGATGTGAAAGAAAGGGCGGAATAAAAGTGAGAAACACTAGCAGAGAGACACGTGCACTCAAAGTCGTTTTCTGAGACGTTGTAAACGTTCCTGACAGCCAAGCAATGGCACTTTTAAGGCACAGGCTTGTTAACTCGGTGGAATAAACAGGTTGTGTCCCTGGCACGTGCACGGCCCACAAAATGGCCGCCGGATGGCGCACAAAATTGCCGACACTTTAAAGAATAAGACAGAGGTATTATAGCTAAAAAAGTAAGTAAATGTTTCTGGGGTTGGCAGTAGAACCAACTACGTGAGAAGTGCGATTTTAGTTCGTATGTCCATGCAGTACCCGCGCAACGTGTTTTATGTCATGATATCTAAGACGCGGTTAGGGAATAATATATACAAGGAACATTTACGAGTTATAGAACTTGGAATATACAGAATATACAGAGTTTGGAGTATACAGCTGGCATCGCATGAAAGAGTTTATGAACATCGGTATCGGTACCTGCTGGTATGGTTAAAATGATGATCATTCATGCAGAAAAAAATGCCGATGTGGAGTAAAATCACTTTCGTCGTAATAATTCTTCAGATAAACCAGCAACGTTCCGCGAATCTAGATCAATGATGGTGGACCTTGTGCAAACGCTATCTGTGGCCTTCGACTTTCACATTAGTGTTGGAGGCAAGTCCTATTGTCTAAATGGACAATTTGATTGCGGTTACTATTGAAGTTGCTTTGCGACAAAAGAAAAAAAAAAACGGGCTTGGAGATGCGAACTCGGGTTTGTTCCGTGTCATGATAACCGAAAGAATAATACGACAAAAAGGTAAAAAAGAATAAGAATAATGAGATGCCACGTTTGCCAACATAACACTAATTTGCGTTTTTGCAATCACTACATGATTAGTTCACAATTAGTGGTTAGGTGTTCAAATTTTAAAGCGAAGCTTTCAGCCTCTCACTGACGTCGTCTCTAGTCCACCGGACCCGCACTGCAGAAAAGCTACTTTCTCTGACGATGGCGATGATCTTGGGTGAAAGAAAAAATTAAAACACTTCCAGTAGTTGGAATCAAATGTGGTACCCCGTGTTACGCAGCAGATATTCTAGCACAGTCGAAGCAGTTTGCATTTACATAGGGGTCTTGGACGTGCAAAATTAAACACATAATGCACCCTCTCCGTCTAGGCGACCACCACCATATTAATCATAAATAAATAGGGAACCCTCGCTTCTGGATTGGTTCGTTTGGTTTGGGACTTGACTTTGAAAGCTTCGCGTTCCCCCATCGTTGTCGTTGGATTTTAAAGCGAAAACTTTATTTGTGGACCGATGGCGCCATGTCAAAAAACTGAAACATTTCTGCATAACCAGTTCCTCGACCGAAAAGAACTGATCAGATTTCTGGACACATGGTGCGCCCAGGACTTTCATTGTGCCAAAACGGTTACTTGAAAATCACGAAAAATGAACGGTTCTAGATAACACAATACACGCACCGATAATAAAGAAGTTGTAAAACAGTATACCTTTCTCTCATAAGCCACGTATCGGTATTCAATCAGATCGCTCGTAGATGCGTTTACTGAGTGCACGAAAAATGGCCGCATGGGATCGTTCTTTGTTTACGATGTCGGTCTTTGAAGGTTTGACCATCGATTGGTTCGTTTGTTTCCGGCGAAAGCAGAGTTTGCATGTTTGTTCTCCCAAAGGATTTTCAGAATCATACATACTAACTTAGACCACTTCCAATGTGCTGCCAAAGACCTAGAACCACAGAATGTGTACAATAATGTTAACAGCGTGTACAGCTCAGCCGTCCGTAGCAGTTATGCGCGGTACACTGGTGTGAGCCTATTGACAGATACGCTGTTTGGGAGAGGCACTGCACAAAAAGGATCACGAGAAGCGCGACCTGGTGAGGTTTCCTCGTCACTCGCAGGACAGACTCTTGCCGGCAGCGTCATCATCTGGCATGGTAACGCTGCTGTTAAAGAGAAAGAGGAAATATTCAGCTGCTGTGACACCTACGTGTCGCTTTACTGACCCCCACTTTGCCTGCGTTGCTCGGCATCTGCTAACTGGGCGTCTCCTAACTTCCAGTTTGTGACTAACTTCAATCAGGTGTACTTCGCAGTAATAGCCTAGCTAAGTGGACTTCAACAAACGTGGTATTTACGTCCTGCAGCCGTCTGCATCCGTGTGGCCACATAAGGCTGCAAAGTCGAGGAATGCAGAATTAATGTGAAGATCAAAAGGGCCGCAATCATTTCAATATCTGCCCCGCACACTGTGGTTCGGATAATTAAGTTTCCGTCATTCATAACACTCTTTTCTGTCATCCTCGCCAGGAAAATAAACTGTTCATTCATAAATTTGCACCAAAGAAACAGTACTATAAAAACCTTTAACGTCTAACGTCCACTCGCACGAAACGGCCCCTCAGGACAGTTTCCCGTAGAAAAACGTAAAGAGGTCATCCGTAGACCGTCATGCTGGGCAAGTCATTTAGTAGCCTTCTTTAAAAACTGGGGACTTTACCGCGCAGCACCGAAGAGTGAGCTGTCTATGCTGTCCTGACTTTGCATCAGGTACAGTCATGAAGAAATTTGACACGTCATGGACAGTGTCAAATGTTCGTGGTGCAGTGCTTTGTATTTGGAGCATGTTTTGCTTAGTGGTGATATTGAGGAAAACCCAGGGCCAAAGACTAAAGCGCAGGTGGATAAACTGAACCCGGTGTTTGATGCAGTTACACGCCTTGAATCAAACCACACACAACTTTTGGATTCTGTCAACAAAGTTTTGACCATGCAGATTACCGTGCAAAATGATGTCGAACTACTTAAGGAGCGATTCCTTGCGCTTGAGTCACAGGCTGGCGTGGGAGCTTGTGCACAGGTTCCCGAGTCCTATGAAAAAACATTTTCGGCCATGCAAGACAAAATTGACGACTTTAAAAATAGCTCCCGCCATGCCAACGTTCTGTTCTGTGGCATTGGTGATACTGAAGAAGCGGAAACGTGGCAACAATCTGAAAAACTTGTGCGTGAATTTTGCTCCGATGAGCTCGAACTAACTGTGTACACCATTGCAGAGGGCGCACAGACTAGGCGCATTTTCGGCCGACAAGAAACGACCAATTACAACAACGTTTTTTAACGAGAAAGAGGTGGAATCTGTTTTAAGCATGGGCATCCTGGTAAAAAACACAACTTTGAGTATCTCCCGCGATTACTCCGTCCCTGTTTGTGAAAAACGCCGAAAACTTCTACAGTTCGCTAAAAGTGTTATGAAAGAGGGCGATGGCACCAAGCTCGTTTTCACTAAGCTCTTTATCAATAAAGATATGCACGTGTGGGACTCCGATAACAACTGCGCAGTTCGTCTTAACACCAACAAACGGGGCGCAGAAAATACAACTGCTATAAATGGCCAGAGTGAGTGACGCCCAAATACATGCTTTCCCGCCATAAAATTACCATCTTCTTTAACTAACGAGCAAGTTTCCTCAAGTGATGCTGCCTTTTCGTACACTAATATACGAAGTGTTCTACCTAAAACTGTCCCCCTATCCGCAAGGGCTACTCTTGTGAAACTCAACTTGCCGGTTTTGTTCATGACCTACATTCATCCGTCGATGCTGGCTTACAAATTGATGCATTTTCCTTGATTTTTATAAAGCATTTGATCGCGTTCCGCACCACAGACTACTACTCAAACACATACGTGAACATTCACCGTAACGTCCTCGCGTGGATTAAATATTTTCTTTCTTCCAGAATACAGTTTACTACCGCTAACAACTACAGTTCTTCTTTTACCCACGTTACTTCCGGCGTCCCCCAGGGCAGCGTGCTTGGTCCTTTGCTTTTCTTCATCTATATTAATGATATTTCTTCTTGCTTAACGTGCCGGCTTCGTCTCTTTGACGATGATGTAGAAATTTACCGCACAATTCCCTCTGATATCGAAAGCCAATGCTTACAATCTGACCTTGATGCAATTAACGTATGGTGCTCCAAATGGCTAATGACGCTTAATACTTCTAAAACAAAGCTAATGACATTTAGCGGCCGAAAGCCTCGAATTAAAAACACTTACTCCATTAGTAACACCGTGATTGAATTTACCACTTCCTACAAATACCTAGGCCTTCATTTCCAGACTGACCTTACATGGCATCACCATATTATTTTAACCCTGGCTGCTGCAAACCGCACTCTTGCACTACTTAAACGAACCGTCAAGCAAGCTCCACCACTCGTACGAAAGCAGGCATACATCACAATCATTCGCCCGGAAATTGGATATGCGGCGGCCATTTGGGATCCTCATCAGGCATACTTAGCTACTAATTTGGAAGCCCTGCAGAACCGTGCTGCCCGTTTTATTTTTTCAGAAACGAGCAGATTTGCAATCCTTGAGCCTTCGTCGCAAACACGCCCGCTTTTCACTATTTCATAAAATTTTCCACCATTGCGCAGTTCGTGATGATTTATTTCAGTCCGCTCCGCTTATCTTTCCTCGCCGCGATCACCCTAACAAAGTGAAACACAATTTGTGTCGGTCATCCACATACGCACAATCCCTCATACCACGCACTATCATTTATTGGAACGATTTACCCTCACACTTAGCCATAGAAACTGATGTAGCCAAGTTCAAGAAATTAATTTGCACTACAGTGACGTGCTAATAAAAGTGTTGTATTTTCTTTGTTCGCTGTGTATTTTTGGTACATTTGATGCTTTGTACGTTGTTGCTTGCTCTTCACGTTTTTATATACGTTGTTGTTTTATTTTGATCACTTTTTTTGTTCTTTCACTTTCACATGCAGTGATGAACTGCATTGCTTTGTTGCGTAGTAACGCACAAACAAAAAAACTTCTGGTTGTTGTTGATCTCTTTATCTCTTTCCTTTATGCATGCTGCACATGAATGTACATGTATTTTGGTTGTTTTTTCGAAGCACCGCCCCCTATGCAATACCCTCATTCGAGGGCCTTTAGGGGTATTGTAAATAAAATATCAAAAATACATAAATGAAAGCGAACACGAAAATAAGAACAAGAACACGCAATATCGAAGAAGATGGTTCGCTGAGATCACATAATGACCTGGTTGTGGTATATTTGTAAGCCAGCATCAATTTGTAAGCCAGCGTCGACGGATGAATGTAGGTCATGAACAAGCGTGACTGCTTAACATCGTACATCGACACCTGCAATCCTGATATAATAGCATTAACCGAGACATGGCTGCATCCAAACATCCAAGATAGCGAGTTATTTGACCAGGCTAACCATTTCACTGTGTATCGCTTTGATCGCGATACACGACATGGTGGCGGTGTGCTACTAGCAGTGCGTAAAGAAATACCATCAAGTGTTGTCCACGTTAGTAACAACCTTGAAACTGTTTGGGCTGTCGTCCAGATAGCTCACCAAAAAATTGTTTTAGGAGTGTGCTACCGCCCACCCAATTTTCCATCAGGCTTCACAGATCATCTACACGATTTAATTAACCACGTGATATCCAGCTACTCAAATCTGCCCTTAATCCTACTCGGCGATTTCAATTTTCCAAATATTAGGTGGCAAAATCAACCCCCAATCCTGCAGCCCTTTTCTTCATTAGCAAGTGACTTCATGGATGTTTGCACATTATTTTCATTAACGCAGCTCATAACCAAACCGACAAGAATCACGCAGTCGGTTTCTAGCACTCTTGACCTGGTTCTAACATCTCGCCTTGATCTGTTTCCAACATAACATATCTTCCAGGACTGAGCGATCATTTATTGCTTACATTTGACGTGAATCTCATACCTCCTAAAAAAGAACGAAACACTAAAATTATTCGAAATTACAACAAAGCCAACTTCCAAGCAATCAACGTTGAACTGAGTAATTTTCTGGACATATTCACCGCCAGCTTTGACAGCCGTAGCGTGCAAACCAACTGGGACATGTTCTTATCAAAAGTCAATGGTCTTACATCTAAGTACATACCCGTGCATACTATCACAGTTAACCCAGAAGCTCCGTGGTATAACGTTCACTTAAAACGTTTGTCAGACAGAAAAAAGCGCCTGTATCGGTCTGCTAAACGATCTACAAATCCCGCCCGTTGGCAAGATTAAAAGACAGCCTCAGAAGAATATATAGAAGCACTAAAAAGTGCCAAAGATAACTTTTTCCGCAATAACCTGCCAAACATGCTCACAACTAATATCAAAAAGTTTTGGCGCGTGATAAAGGCCAACAGTGATACTGTCATATCGCTTGTACATAATAACGGTGATTCTATTCCTGATGAAGACTGTGCTTCCTTGCTTAATGGTGTCTTTTCACAAAACTTCACTTCCGTTGCACACTGCCCATCACCACAACTAGAATGCTTTGATTATCCTGCAATGTTGCCGCTAACAATTGATTACGATGGTGTAAAAAGTGCTTTAACATTGTTAAATGTATCTTCAGCCCCAGGCTGTGATTTAATTACTCCCAAGTTCTTGGTGGGCACACTTTGTTATTCTTCAGTCTTTCTATCAATGATTTTGCAGCAGTCCCTCACCGAAGGTTCTCTGCCATCACACTGGAAGGTTGGTAAGGTTGTTCCATTTCACAAATCTGGTAACAAGCAATCCCCATTTAACTATCGTCCAATTTCGCTTACTAGTATTCCATGTAAGATTCATGAACACATTTTGTATTACCATCTAGCCAACTTCCTCGAGACGAATTCTTTTTTTACACCATCCCAACATGGCTTTCGTAAATCATATTCATGCGAAACACAACTGGCATCATTTACGCACAAATTAGACGTTATTCTTGATCGTTCATCACAGGCAGATTGCATATTTTTAGATTTCAGCAAAGCTTTCGATAAAGTATGTCACAAACTTCTGTTGCTTAGACTCCGGTTTCTTAATCTAGATTCACAACTCTTAACCTGGATTGAATGTTTTTTAACTAACCGTTCCCAATTCGTCAGCGCTAACGACAAAGAATCTGAGCTAAGTGCAGTGCGCTCTGGTGTGCCACAAGGCTCAGTTCTTGGTCCGCTCCTCTTTTTAATCTACATTAACGATCTACCCTCTAATGTTACTAGCAACATTCATCTCTTTGCTGACGACTGCGTGATCTTCCGAGACATAACATGCACTAACGACTTACATATTCTTCACTCAGATCTTAATGCGATTTCAGAATGGTGTAACAACTGGTTGACGGAATTAAACCCAAATAAGTGTAAACTCATGCGTGTAACTAGGTCTCCTAACACACCGCCTGTGTACTACCTTGTTAATAACCCGTTAGAAAATGTACCCTCTTATAAATACCTTGGTGTGCACATCACAACTAACCTAACCTGGAACGTTCATATCCCCTATGTAATTAACAACGCCAACCGCATGCTTGGGTACCTACGCCGTAACTTTTCAAAAGCCCCTTCCACTCTAAAATTACTCCTATACAAAACACTAATTCGCTCAAAACTAGAATACGCAGCAGCAATATGGGATCCCTTTCACGTCAATTTAATACAGTCACTAGAAATGGTTCAGAATAACTCGGCTCGTTTCATTACATGTAATTACAATCGCACCGCAAGCATATCATCCATGAAAGCAGACCTTAGTCTACCATCCCTTGCATCACGCCGTAAAGTTTCCCGCTTATGTCTTTTTCACAAGCTCTACCACCATGCCTTCTTACATAATGAATTCATAATCCGTTCACATCACATTTCACAACGTTTGGATCACGCCTTCAAAGTCGGCATTCCTTCCTGCAGAACTAACTTCTTTTCGCAGTGTTTCATGACACGAAAATCGAAGGAATGGAATGGCCTTCCAAACCCGACAGCAACCATTCGAGACTTCAACCTTTTCACGAACGCAATAGCTAACATTGTATGACCAGAAACGTGCTGACTGTATAACTATTGTTTCCTTTTTGTTTTTTCGTTGTGTTGTTATTTTCACTGTTTCTTCCTACCCACTCCCCTCTGTAATGTCTATTGACCTTGAGGGTAAATAAATAAATAATAAATAAATAAATAAACATCTGCGGGCGCGTGGCGCAGCGCACTCTCACTCCGCCGGTGGGCGGCGCTGTGCGCGGCGCTGCGCGCTGTGCGCATGTGCAGTACTGTCTCTCTCCGCGGTCTCCTCTCCTTCGGGTGCGTTCCGCGCTCCGGCCGGTCTCTCATTCGACGGTCGCCCGCGCTTGCACTTGCGCTTGCGCTTGCTTACTCGCAGTACCGACGATTGCTTGATGCGACGGGGTTCCTTTAACAAAGCCTCCGTCTAAACGACAACAACAACGTCTCTCATTATGCTCAAAATTACGCCCGCATCCCCTCGCGTGGAACCCAACGATGTGATTGAAACGCAATTCACGTTCACTACGCGTTTCACGCAATTCGGCTAATGGACCCAACGGAAACACCCAACGGAACCCCCTTCAGCGTCGCATCACCCCAGGGTTCCCGCGAGGGGAGGTGGGCGTAATTTTTTTTATGAAGCTCCCCACCGCCCGCCGTGGCAAGTAGTTCACTGTATATTCCCATCAACTCCTCAACGTTGCACCCGTCCAGTGAGTGTGCCCTAGACCGGGACGGTCGCCTTCGACGAGGGGGAAATGTTACGGAAACACAAGTGGACGCTTGTACATAGCTCAAGGAAACCCATGCCGGCGATGATGAAGCACTAGGTAGCACGGACTCGGCCCGGGCTGTCATGGCCGCATTGTAAATAGATTCATATTTTTCGTAAACAGATCGTATCATCCACTAACCATCGCTCGTCCTATTAGTCCTCCGCCAGGTAACAATATTTTCGCGTTCCCATTTCCTTTGTCTAACGCTGCACGTGGGCAAGGTCATCGAGACCTTAGATGCGCAGGTAAAAAGGGTGGTGCGACAGAACCTTGTTTCTTGTTCTTCGGTCACATGACCACGTCAGCAGCACCGTTCCTGCCAACAGCGTGCTGCAGCCCGCTGTTTGTTTCGCATGGTTACGTAGGCTCTTTTGAAAACTAGATGGCGTGACTTTGCTTGGTTATTTTAACAAGCAATGGAGTGCCTATTTTTATTTATTCGAAGTGTCAGCGTCGGTAATGAGTACGTTTTGCTTCAAATGTACTCGAGGTTTGTTTTGCTGTAGATGATGGTGTCATGTATGAACCATGCATGAGTGCTACTAGTTGGTAGTATGAAAACTTATTGCCTCCCCATAAGCACCTCATTTCCGCACAAATTGCTGTATACGAAGCGTTTTCGCAATGCTACGGTGTTCTATATCTGTCCCTGTGGCTCAGTTGACGACGGTATTTGCACGCGATGTCTGTCAGTACAATTTCACACTTTCATGTTCGGTTGTGCTATGAAAACACATGCATAAAAACACTGTAGTGAAAGGAAATACCTGGACGGGTCGCATAATAGCACGTATAGTAATTAGAGAATGCTGAATTGCAATATCAACAATTCTCGGCCAAACCCCATAATTACATGGTCAGGTGACTACAGCGCAGGTTGCCCACGGACAGAGGGGAGGAGAACTAGACACACACTATCGCTAGTGTCTAGTTCTCTTCCCTTCTTTCCGTGTGCAATCTGCGCCGTACTCCCCTAATCATGTTCCACCAACAAGCCCAAATAGCCACTTTAGTGCATCCCATACTTCCAACACTTATTAATGTCTGACCTAACTGTACAACCTGATCGTAGCTCTCAGTATTTGTGCCTTAAGGCCCTACTGGTCCAAAAGCTTCATTTCTATGTCGTTCGTTCGTTCATTCATTCATTCATTCATTCATTCATTCATTCATTCATTCATTCATTCATTCATTCATTCATTCATTCATTCATTCATTCATTCATTCACCGAGACGTGAGTACTGCTGCTGAACTTGCCCGGAAATGGGCATTTGCATGGAAGACACAAAACAATAATTTTTCACATGCTTCATTCAACGTAGAGTGGCCTAGACCTCAAACAAGGAAGCGCACATGCTAAAAGGGAAATATCTCCGATCAAAGGAAGTAACGAGCAACCCAAACTCCTACTCCAGCTTAGGCACAACCCAGTTTGCTGCGTGCGTGCGTTTCACGGAGTTTTACTTTCTGCTTGACTTTCTGCAGTCGTTATCTATCATCTATTCTTTGCGAACATGTATTGGCCAACCGAAAGGGAAAAGCCAGAGAAACGAGAACCAGGTGCGTTGTTCTCTTTTAGGGGAAGCGAATTGGTTACTGGAAGGACAGACTCGACAGCGCTAACGTAGCAGCGGCGCACGCTCGAGTGGCATTGCTGGCGGAGGCTGGATCGTATCTAACGCGGAACCAACTTTCCCATTTCCCGCGCAAGGGCGGCTCGACATCTTCAAACCGGCTCTTCTAACAGTGTAGTTCGCGGAGAACACGTGCGACCGAACATGTAGTTGCACGGGTATGAACTGCGGAACAGCAAAGATGATATGAAACAGGCTATCCAAAACTCCATAACAAAACGCACAGTAGAGATTTCTTAAACTGGTACGTTAACAATAAGTCGTAGCGCACGCATCATTTTCCCCCCTTTGTCGCACGTGGGAGCTCAGCTCCGATATGGGGTATTTCACCAGCAAAAGCACAATAGCTTGAAGAGGGTGGAGCAGCACGTAATTCGGCCCGAGCTTGGCACACACGCAATGCTATCTGAAGAGCTGTGCCGTCTTCAATGCATCCTACGCTACGTGCGTGGGAAAGATGCCCGCCCTTGAAGGGAACAATAGAGCGCTGTTGCATATCTGTGAAAAAAAGGCACGCACCAATTAAAGAGGGCGAAAGAAATCAAGATCGAGCGGAAAGAGTTAATAACAAGCGAAACTAGGGGGCTAACAGAAAGAAAAAAAGGCGGAGGTAAAAGAGCGTTGCAAATGGGCAAAACACTGAATTGATGGTATAGCGAGAGCTGCGCTACTTTCTGCTTTTCCAGTGGATTGGTTAGATAGGCATCCAACCGTGACTTACTTAAAATATATAACCTTGTTTTTTAGGCGGACGAAATAGCCTAAATTGGTATAGTGTACAAGCTTTATTTATTACGTTTATGACCAACCAAACTAACACTAGAAGTTTAAAATAGTTTCATGAAGCTGCAACAAACCAAAATGTAAAACATAGACAGGCCATGATTCACTTTAAAAAGGTAATAGCACAACTTCTGTCAGCTTCAAAAGCGAAGGTGGATATTATACGGGCAGGCAAACATCGCGGTTCGAGTCAACTGGCGGCAGTCCTTGACCGCTGTTTTATGCTGGATCCACATCTAAATATCACCAGTCTCAATGCGCATTGCAATATCCAGCGGCTCGTACAAGCGGAGCTAAGAATAGGGTACTGCGCTAAGGAATACTCAAGATTGCCGAGAAGGTGTCCAAGTCTCTTGTTTCAATCGTTTTGGATTAGGCATAAAAGTTGAAAACACCAATTTAGGTGACACTAGGGACGTAAAAAACCAACGAAAGCCAACCACCTTCGTTAGAGTGAAGGCGAAAGGATTAGAATAAGAAAAACTCCCACCTCCCCTCGCGGGAACCCCTGTGTAGATGCGACGCATAGGCGGAGCGGCGAAGGGAACGCGTTTTATAGCGTGCATAACGTTGAGGGGACTGCGTAAGCCGGTCCCAGTCGATGACGACGTTGGCGTACTTGTACAGCGGCGTGGACTCTAGGTGTTTGAGCCAAGCGTGGATGTTGCTTCGCCGGAGAACGGCACACTGGTTATATGCGCAGCGCGCCCGAAGGAGAGGAAACCGCGGAAGAGAGAGTACTGCACATGCGCCGGCCCCAGCGCGTCTGCCGCGGCTATGACGAAACGTGCCGCGGCTATGACGCAACACAATCCAACACAATGCACTTTAATCCAATCCAATCCAAATCCAATCCAACCAAATCCAAGCCAAGCCAAGCCAAGCCAAGCCAAGCCAAGCCAAGCCAATCCAATCCAATCCAATCCAATCCAATCCAATCCAATCAAATCAAATCAAATCCAATGCCCCTCGCGAGAGAGTGTTCGTTATCGGAGAGGAGAGGGTCACCCCCTCTCCTCTCGCAGCTCGCGCGGCGAGGAGAATGGCAGAGGGGTGGACAACGCCGACAACGACGACGACGCCGGAGGGACAAGGCGAGTGAATCAGATGCTCTGCATCTCATAACGATTATGGGGTGGGGATGATTAGAGTAGGCGAGAAGATAACAGCCGTAGAAAATGAAGAAAAGCTAAGTGCACGAAAAAGCAGTTCAAGGCGAAATAACGCTGAAAGGGTGAACTCTGTAAGCCGGCCTTTTGTCCCCAATGATGAGTGAAATTGGAACTCCCAAGGGCTTTTTTTTTCTCAGGGGTAATCTTAATGTGGGGATTCACTTGCCTCTAGTAAAAGCAACCTTGATTTGATCAAATAGAACACTCGAGACAAACTTTATTAATGATAGAACTTCAAATAAAGCCCAACAGGGTTTCAGTCACTTGATTATTTGCTTGCAAATAGAAGTAGGGGAAACCTACAAGCTCCATTGAAGGAATAAGTAAGAACATTGGGGGCCAAGATAGGACTCGGGCAGCGGAGAGCAGGAGCTACTGGAGATCTATAGGAGAGTCCCTCATTCTGCCGTGAAATTAGATGATGATGAGTGAATAAATATTTATTATAGAATAAATATTTTAGGCTTACGTAATTAGTCATCACTGGTTATTCGTCTTCTATGCGTTCTATACCTCTTCTTGTGAAGGGCAACATACCGGCCGTTTTGTTGTCTGGCATTGACGCGCTTGAGAGCTTGTTCCTAAAGGTTTCGTTTTCGGGACACTTTTCTTCTTCACGCGATCTACAGGCCTTCTGACCCCCAGTCTGAATATCTAAGCAGACTTCGAGAGCACATGTCAAAATTTCTGAACAGTGAAGTTTCTTTAGTTTGGAATTTAACCTTCCAGGAAACAACCTTCCATAAAACCATCCAGGGAATTGATTGGAAAGGGTTGATGACTACTTCAGATTTTTGAAAACACACAAATATTGTATTTCCTATCTTGCTTAGAGCTAACGTCATGCCAATTGAGAACGAACCAAATCGTGTACAAGGCCCATATAGTTCTGTTTTGATTCTTTTAAATATTTTCCGCGATTTGACCAATATTCTGTTGTAGTGGAACCAGGAATTTCTGATCACCACTTAGTATGCGTTACTCTAACCCTTCTCAAGCTAACCCACCAAAATACGGGGGTACGGTGTTTCAATGATTACTAATGAGCTAACTTCAAGTCTGTGCTTGAATATCTAGAAATGTGTCTTGCCAATTTTGATTTTGATGACGTTTTTAACCTATGGGTTCGTTTTAAGGACATGTGCCTCACTGCATTGACAACTACATTCCGAGCAAGCGCAGGAAAATTCACTAGCAGACCCAAGTAAACAACAATAACAAGTGAAAAAAGGATAACAATCAAAATCATTCATCTTAAACACAAGCGGAAAAGTCTGGCAGTGGCAAACTACCCGTCTGACGCAATTACAGAGCTTAAAAACACCTTGTGAAAAACAGTGCGCTACTCAAAGATTTACAACTTTCAAACGCTCCTTTCAAACTTCATAAAAATGATACTGAAGAATTTTGGCATTGCACTACTGATAAAAAGCAACCTCTAAAACTTTCACAGTGCGTTTTGTCCTGCGCCGCGAGCATATCCAGTGATAATAGCTGATTCTGGCATTTACAACGCTGATTTTGTATCATATTCTGGTGTAGTATCGATGCTGTTAACTTTGAATACCAAATCTTCTTGTGGTGCTGACAATATCCCGAAAGTATTTCGGCGCGGATATGCTAAACCACTTGATAAATTTTTTATAATACTATTTCGCACTTCCTTGTCAACTCGGAAGCTACAGGGGGACTGGGGGATGGCGCTGATTGTTCATGTTTTAAGAAAGGTGATCGATATAACTTTCAAAATTACCGTCCGATATCTTTAGCGTCTCCATGCTTTAAGATCATTGAACATATTATTTCTGAGCCGTTTCTTGAATTTCTAGAGGTAATATCAATACTGACACATTTTCAACACGGTTTTAGAAAAGGTTATTTCCCGGCAACCCAATTGGTGACAGCAATTCATTCTTTTGCAGCGTGTTGAAAATAATAGCTAAATTCATGCTATTTTTTAGATTTTACAAAGGCTTTCAACAAGGTATTCGCATTATCACTTTACAAAAGCGTAAGAACATTCAAATTCCGGATATTTTTGTTTCCTGGATCGCAGCCTACCTATGGAACCACCAACAGCTTGTAAAAATTAACTGAGAATAATATCGGTGTCTTCCTGTCACCTCAGGGGTGCCCCAGGGTAGTGTTTGGGCACATTGCTTTTTCTGTTGTATTTTAAAGATTTAGTAGCTGTTGTGGACCCTAATGGTCAAATGAAATTGTTCCCTGACGACTGTGTATTGTTCGGAGAAGTCACAGGTACAATTTACCAGAGTGAACTCAACAAAAACATTGATAGTAAATGGTGTGTAGAATGGGGAATGGAATTAAATTTGGAAAAAAAGTATATATCTTTGTGTGACACGACAGAAAAACTCCAGTGAACACGTGTATAAACTAGGATAGTCATCACTTCTTAAAAGTTTCACAGCTTTTAGTACTTACACCAACTTATCATGCAACTTGCTACTCTGCCTCCCGGAAATTACGCTTCTTGAGATACAAGCAGCAAAATTCCCCTGCAAACGTTAGGCTCTTAGTTATTTGTCTTCGGTTATGCGAAGCTGCAATATGCAAGTATCGTGTTGAACCCCGATATTAAACAAGCATGAAAAAAACTAACTTGATACGATTCACCAGAAGACCTTGAGACGATTCACCAGAAGACCAGTCGGTTTGTTTGTTTATTCTAAGTTTTTAAGAACAGAATCCCTTTCAGGCCTAATGCTAGCTAATAACATTTCTTCCCTTCAGGATCAAAGAAAGAAATCCCACCTTGATTTTCTGTCTCTTTTATGTAATCGCAAACTTGTTCTTGATCCAACCCCTTTTTCTTTTTCCCTTAATCACAAGGCCTACATAAAACGCCAATTAAACGCGCTAACTGTCTACTACGCGAGAACCGACACATTCTAATTCTTATTTTCCCGCGCACTACTTCAGATTGGTCCCCGCACTATTTCATACAAGTTCAAAAGTATATTTTCTTGCTATCGCCTAAGTGTTCCTGCAATTTATCTTAGGGTAGGTCGAAGGAACAGTGTACACGAAGATGGTCCACATGCCTTGTGTCCGGGAAATCGTAGATATCGTCGATATAGGCTCAGACGCAAACACCTTTGCAAACGACTTTTGTGAATGTTTTCTCGCTTCCAAAACCACGCGTTCCTTCGTCACCTTCTAACATACCCCGTACTAGTCATACATTTTCCTTTTTCCTGTGTCACCTAAATAAGTATGCTTAACAATATTGGGATTGAAAGATACTAGCGCAGCACTAGATAATAGTCGTGCCAGTCACTGAAATCTTGTTGCTGATGTTATTTTTCACACGTAAATAATAATAATCAATCGCATTGTGGAGAGTGAAATATCTCCGCAAATCTTTAAAAATGCAAAAATAATGTCTCTTTTCAAAACGGGAGATAGGTTACTGATTTCCAACTACAGGGCGATCTGTATTTTATCAACTACCACCAAGATTATTGGGCGGTTGCTCTTACAGCGGTTGAACGATTTCCTCACTAAATTGCACCTCCTTAAGCCAAACAAATTTGGTTTTCGCGGTGGTTACTCGGCAAATCTCGCACTCGCATCCCTAACACATTATATTTAAAATCAATAGACTTCAGCATGCTAGTATGCTTAGTGTTCTTAGATTTTATGAAGGCGCTTGACACTATTATTCACAATATTTTGTTACATTAACTTGACCATTGCGGCATCAGAGGTTCTGCACTTTCTTTTTTCCGGAGCTATTTATTTATAGGGAAGGCAAGTTTTACACTGGCGGACATTTTTGTGATACCAAAATGATAAACCAAGGGACAGTTTTTGACCTCAAGGGTCACTTATTGGCCCCTTATTGTTTATAATTTGTATGATGGCATTGTTGTGACATTGGCATTATTACATCGTTGTGAGCACGTTATCATGGGCCCACAAATTACCCCATTCCTTGTTTTATTGCGAATTGTGTCTTACGAAAAGCCCTGGATTTGTGCCACAAATTGATGATTTTGTAAACCCTTTAAAAGCTAAATTTATCTTATTTAATTCGGAACAGCAGCGGGTCCCATTTTTTACCGGTGGTAAATCTGGATACTGACTCTGTTCATGTCTCTGTGTCATTTTCCTTGGCGTTCATATTGATACTCATCTCAAATTTGACAATTACTTCAGTTGCTTAATACGGAAAACCGCATATGCGATTAAAGCCCTTTTAAAGGTGCACTGACACCAATTTTCGGCGTTAATATTATTGCACAGTTCGCTTCCTTCACTCAACAGAATACCCTGGGTGAAATATGAGCGGCCTGCGACGCGAAGAACATAGTTTAATTTGATATCATTTATCGCGCCGGCAGAGCAGCGCGCGGAGTGACACTTAGCAAATGGACATCAGCGTGACATCATCCAGGGAGAGCCAAAAGAACTGACGCGGCAGCGCTCGTCAAGAGCTCGTGACGTCACTTCATGCGCGCGGCCCCACGAGCGGCGAGCGGGCGCAACACCCTCTCAAGCGGGCGCAGGTGACGTCCGCACAAAGCGGTGAGGTCAAGCAGGGAGTCTGTCATATGCACCGTTCGGGATCAAAACGCGGGAATTTGAAACAAACGATTATCAGGCCGTTAAATGTTACTAACTATCGCACGCTGAAGTATTTGAAGTGCTGTTTCAGGTTCGCCAGGCCATTAAGCATCGATACAAGCAATAAAAGTGTAACATAAAAGTTTCGTCGCAGTGCTCCTTTAAGGCTCGTCAGTGTTTTCAACATCGAACGCTTCTATATTATATTTTGCCTTTATTCACAGCCATTTACATTCGCAATTTTTGGTCGGGGTAATACGTATAATTCTCACATTTTACACCCCCAACATGTCCAGGATCGAGCCATACGCATATTCACAAAAAGGTCCTTTTATTCCATTGCTAGCCTACTTTTTTGTCACAATAACGTTTTGCCCCTTCGCAAACTCTTCCAATATACCATTGCTATACTGTTCTGAAAACTGCTGACTAATGAACTTATTTTGAAGCTTATTGATTGAAGTTATCTTTCCCATCACAACCCGACTAGATTCACTGCGAAATACAATTGTTTGCTTCCTTCAGTCTCCACAAATTACAGAAAAATGACTACACATTTTTCCGCTATTTCAAACTGAAATGCATAGCCTGCCAGGTGGAACTAAATCACTCTCCCCTTTTTCGCTATTTAAAAGGCACCTTAAAGAGTTTCATGTGGAGTTATGATTCATAGATAGTAGTTGCATAAACGTTAACTTGGCGTGTTGTTTATTATTAGCGGCACAACTGTGTATTCTCGGTTTTATTGCAGATGTATGTTTTTGTGGCTCTGCACTGTTAGTGGGATACAAAATTTTTTCTTACCTTCAGCGTCAGCTACATTACAACTCAAGTTGATGCTTTTTTTTCCGAGTTGTTTTCCAATACTCAGCCATTCAACTGCGTTATCTTTTGTCTCTCATGGCATGAATTGTTTGGAGATTTCGCGTCGATGCACTTTTTAGTCTATTCGTTTTTCTGAATATCCCAACTTGTTCTTTTGAATAAGACTGTGGCTTTACATATGTATTATAGTCTATTGTGTTCAGCTTTCTCTTTTTCATTTTCTTTTCATGTCTTTTCGTTTTCTTTTGTTCACTTTCTTTTCTTTTTTCTTTTTTTGGTACAATCGAGTCTGCCCTAGGGATGTTATAACATTCGTTTCTTGGTTCGTGTCGCTCAGTTCCTCCTTTAACTCTATTAGCGTACCTCTAATATTTGTGACTATGTAATTTGTCTTTGGCTGCATTCACGGTATTTTTTCAATGAGATAATATACCGAGGGTCCCGGTGCAGTATCAACTATGGCACCATCGTCTGGATGTATTTGCTCTTGTAACCTTTATCTATTGCAAGAGTCGATAAACATTCTCTCTTCTTCTGCTGATGGCCGAAAAGCAACTGCAGGCATCATTAACGTCTGTGGAAAATGGAGAATGTAAGGCACGCAGAAACTTAAGGGGCCATGAAGACGAAATACAGGATTGGCTCACTAGAAAGAGTTCTTGCCTACTTAATAACCACGAGAAAGTTATCGGAAACCTCGAAAAAATGGTGTAGCTATTGAAAAAATCATCTGAAGCAGTGGTGAATCCCTAGTACCTGTCAAGCAACTTTTCTATGACGTCAAAGAATCTTGTTTGTGCGTTTGGCGACTGCTGAACTAAACCATAGCGAAGACAGATCACGGGATGATCGTAATGGAACTCCTAGTTCTGTTTAATCCTATCACTCCAATCCCGATGTGCAGTTAACACCCTGATAACTGTTTTTTTTTTTGCTGGACTGTATGACGTCACTCCTGGCCATAACACGTAACAGTGGCGAGAAATTGAAAAAGATTAAGCAGTCATGCAGTTTTTCGGTTAAAAGGCGTCTTTCGTAGATTGAGTGGAGCTTAGTAGGTACTCAAGCGCACTTCTTTCAAATTAAACAGTTATATTTTGTCTTCATCACACCTCTAAGCTTCCACCTGAAAGACAGAAGCCTAGAAAGAGCCAGGTTGATTGTGTTGGACATGAACCAGCGCCACTATACTTTCAATCCTTGCAGGAACCTGCAGAGACTGAGGAGTACATTCTGATCACTGCTTATGGCACGTCACTTACGGCACGGCACGTCACCAGCATCGTCCTGTCTGTTTCTTTCCTTATGTCTCCGTCTTCTTGGCTTGTTTTTAATCCACAAAGAGACGCCAACGGCTGCGTTCGTCAGTAACTTCAAGACTAGCCGCGAGATTTTCCGCCTAGTATATTATGTCTCTCTAGAGGATATATACAATGGGTCTACAGCTACCATCATCCTCCATAGGGAGAGCAGTAAAATACCTATAAGGAAGGGTGTCAGACAAGGAGACACAATCTCTCCAATGTTATTCACAGCATGCTTACAAGAAGTATTCAGAACGTTAGATTGGGAACAGGTGGGAGTAAGGGTTAATGGAGAATATCTCAGTAACCTCAGATTTGCTGATGACGTTGCCTTGCTAAGTAACTCGGGGGACGAATTGCAAAGCATGCTTTCCGCACTGGGCGAACAGAGTAGAACCGTGGGCCTGAAAATTAATATGCAGAAAACTAAAGTAATGATCAATAACCTCGGGACAGCACAGCAGTTTGGGATAGGTGGCGAGGCAGTGGAAGTACGTGGTAAGCGAATATATCTACTTAGGCCAAGTTGTGACCCCAGATCCCAACCATGAGGCAGAGATAATTAGAAGGATCAGAATGGGGTGGGGTGCATATGGCAGACATTCTCAGATAATGAATAGGAGCCTACCATTGTCGCTGAAGAAGAAAGTGTATGACAGCTGCATCTTACCGGTACTCACCTACGGGGCAGAAACTTGGAGGCTCACTAAGAGGGCCCAACTTAAATTGAGAACGACTCAGCGGGAAATGGAGCGTAAAATGATAGGTGTAACATTAAGGGACAAGAAGAGAGCGGAGTGGGTCAGGGAGCAAACTGGTGTTAAAGACATATTAGTAGAAATTAACAAGAAGAAATGGACGTGGGCAGGGCATGTAATGCGGAGGCAAGATAACCGCTGGTCATTAAGGGTAACAGAGTGGATCCCTAGAGAAGGCAAGCGTTGCAGGGGACGGCAGAAAGTTAGATGGGCAGATGAGATCCAGTTTGCGGGGATAAATTTGTCACAGTTGGCACAGGACCGAGGTAATTGGAGAATAATGGGAGAGGCCTTTGCCCTGCAGTGGGCGTAGATAGGCTGGTGATGATGATGATGATGACGATATTATGCCCTCCACGGACGCCAGGGAGAAAAGCTGCTCGCAGTTGTTCATACAAAGCTCGCCGCTCCATTGCATGTTTCCTGCCTTTTCTATTCCCTCCGCGTATGGGCACGTAAGTCATGCCATGAAGATCATCTGAGAGAGGTGCAATGGGACTGTTGTTCTGTCAGCCGTGAACATAATAAAGGAATGGGAATTTCAGTTAATAAATCATCAGTGGGACACCTATATCCTCAACGTGCCCGGTGGAACGCAGGATGCTGCTTTTTAACTGGGGTTAAAACAGCGCCTGTTTAATCCCATTGCGTGCGGGTGGGCCTATGGAACGAACGGAAAGGTAAGTGAACATCACACCCTAATTCGGAAGTAACCAGCAATGTTACTTGGGTGATAATGCCGCAAAATTTAATTGCCGGATAAAAACAAACCTTACAAACCATTGCACAAAATCGTGGACGTATTGTTTATAATTACTATGTCGCATTGCTCCAAAGTGCCTCATGGCCTTCAATCGTCATAACATGTGTGTAATTCTCCGAAGAGCGATGGTAAAGAAACGAAAAATTGAAAAGCCCTATGTTTTGTCACAGCAACCGTGCAAGAAAGCGACAGAAATGAACACACCACATGACGTTTGGTCTGTATATGCTGCACATTCCTGAAATAAAATTTTGACCGTCCCCGGTGCGTTACGCCTAATAGCCTTGGGTTCCATCGCCCGGGTTTCTCACGAAGTACCCACTACCCAGTTTAGCATAGTAACAGCACACATGCCCGCAGTGGTGAAGTATAAAAGAGAAAAGGACCGAAATGATATCAGACGACAAAGACTATTTGTAGTGTGTATGGTACAAAATAGGTACTATATTACATGAAATTGAATCAAAGCGCGCCAATGCTTTCATAGAATTTATATTACACCCCAATAAAATATAGGACGCCTAATTCCCCCGCATAAAATAAAACTTATCCGTGGACCAAACCCATAGGTTTGGTAGGAGAAACCATGGGTAGGTGAAACCGCTTGTCCGGCAAAACGATGTTGCGTCTGCTGTCACCTGTGGAGCCAGGTCAACTAGAGACAAATATTCACTGCAAATGAAGGCCGAAATTAAGAAATCGAGGTCGGTAGGAGAACTGGGGGAACCCTTGCACAATCGATGACTTGGGCTCAAGGTAACTGCCCCATACGTGCGCAGTTGGCCGCAGGGTACTGGCCGCCCTGGCCCTAAAGAAGTCATAGAACAGGACGGCCAACGACGAGGGGCTAATTGCCTTTTTAGCTCGCGTGCGCAGGGGACATTTATAGAAACAAAGAGTGGCGGGCCCCCCACCTTTACTGCTCTTGCCCTGATCGTGCCAACCGAAACCAGGTGAAGGTCCTCAAAATGAAGTGTGCTCGGTGGAGATAAAAGACGCTCACCGACCCCGGGGGGCTCGGCGAGACCAGCGACAGGGCTGGGCTCGACGAGCAGCCGAAGGCGCAATATGCCTTTTATCGCGCCACAAAATGCCCGCCGCAAAAGAGCACGGAGAGCCTCCCGCACGCGCCCTCCCCGATCGGCCGATCTCTCTTCCTTAAGCAAAATCAACATGGAGAGGCCCGTAATTGCGCTCGTCTGGCCACCGAAATGACGCCACGCCACGGCCTCGCTGGCTGCAAGCGAATCGGCTGATTCAGTGCTCCCGCAGCAGACGATCAGTGTCCTGCGGCGAGGTCTATGAATCGTCTGCCGCACCTTTTTACTACTCAGACCGCAGACGATGGTGGGCACCGATGTTCTGTTCGCGGTATGTTTTTTTTTTCTTTTTACCAGAAAAGCGCGCGAGAAAAAAGCGGACGACGAGTATGACTATGAGGCTGCCAGAAAGCAGCGTAAGCAAGCGGGCCTAGCCAATACGCGTCGGTTTATTCGGAATTCACAATTTGAGGGAGTTTCTTGTTTGAACTTAAGCTCTTAAAATTATATTTTAGAATCTCTGAAAAGACAAATATCTTGGGTAGGGACATCTGTTTAAAAATATTTTGACAAAAGGACAGTGGACCTGTCAATGCACATTGCCCTCGAGTCACCCGTATAGTGCTATCGTTTACGCCAGAACCAGCATAAACGTTAGAGAGAGAGAGAGATGTCTTTCTCTCTCTCCCTAACGTTTATGCTTATTTTGGTGTTTTATCTAGGCTTCTAAGTCTAAACACCAAAAACTCTGCTACCCCCACCGCTAACGAGTTCTGCTGCTCTAATAGAGTAACTGGTAAATTTCTTTCGTATTTTCCGACCTCTTAGAGGCTCCTCAAAAACTAGAAAATATTTTTTACCTTCCTTTCTCTTAAACATGACCGCCCGTGTTCTAAAACTTATCGCCTAATATTGCCGAAATCTTGTGGTAATCTTGTTTAACCCATAATTGCGATGACATAGTTGAATTCTTTGATGATTCTGATACTGCATTATATTATTTTCAAAACACGGCTTAAATAAGGCTACTCTACCACCCTAAAAAGTAGTTACAACATTTATTTCGTTCTACTCACGCTCGATAAAAGCTCTCGAATCGACAAAATTTTTATAGATTTTGTAAAGCTTTTGGCGTGTCTGAATAGCGGGAATATTACCGCATAGCCACTGCACTACTTACACAGGTTGCAAATTACTTGAGCGACCGCAAACAGCTGGTCGCAATAGAAAGGCAAGAACCCGACTAGCTCGATGTCACCTCAGGAGTTCCACAGGGGAGTGTACTGGGGCCCTTCGTTTTACGTTGTGAAATAACGGTGTTGTGATTCTACAGACTTTGTCAAAGTTTTTCTAGGCTACGCCTTAGGTGTATGGCCGACAATAAATTCAATGCCGAAACTTAAATTTAAACAGTGACCAGAGTATCTGATGGAATTAAGAGAGACAGGCGTTTTCTTCGGCTTCCAGGCATAAAATGTTTCAGATTTCCTCGAGAGGTACGCTTCTAGTCAGACTTTTTTGAGGCCAATGCCCTTCTGGCGTGGCCTAGAAAATTTTGACAAAGGCTGTACTTACCCTTGCTTTACAAGTTCAGTGGCTCACGGGTGACCAAGGGTGTTGCGGAAAGTTGCAAGCCCGGTTGATGACTCTAAATCAATATTACTGACATACTTAAGTGCGCCAACGAATAAGGTATGGTTTCAAACACAGATAATAATTTGTTTCTACGTGTAGAACGAAAACAAGGGGGAAGTATATATACAAATAAAAACTATGACGGCAACCACAAAACCAGTAAGCAGTTATGCCCATCTGCCTGTTGCGCTAGCCAGTAATGCATAGTGGAACTTAATATGGACAATTGGCTCATCAACATTTCTTCAAATTTGTTTTTCGAAGGGACGAGCTGCAGAATTCTCAAGGTATCGCAAAACTCTGAAGTTACTTTCCAGTGCTTAGGGCGGAACTTGAATATTCATGCAAAGTGGTAATGCCCTTATTTTATGTCTTCAGTCATGGACAGTGAGGAGTTACAAGAACTATTCCCAAATCGACGTATACCCGCTAACTACTATGTATACTAAACACAACAAATCTAACACTCTCACCCCATAATTTACTACTACTGAAACATTAGAGTTTTGTTTGTTTTTTCAGCGCACAATGCTACAGTCTAGCGATTAACTCACGGCTTAAGTGTCTGCTATTTCGTCTCTCATCAGTGTAGGTTAACAGACTCGCTCGCTATTCCGTTCCTCATGTCTCAAAAAATGGGTGGCCATGCTGAGCAGGTGGCCATGCGGTCATGGTGATGGTTGCGAAGGGGATGTCACGACGGAACAACGGCTAAACTTTCGCACGTAGACCTTTATGCATCAGTTTCTAAGAGGAGAAAAACAAACAGCTACTAAGGCTCGCCTCGTGTCACAAAACTTCCCGAGAACAAAACGCTCACATGACACGCACCACAGTACCAGGCAGGGCATTCGCTAAGAATAGAGAACGTTTTCAAACAAGACCTCGGTTATTTTCGGATTTATGAGCGCTTGCGGGCGGCTTCTTACCCACGCGTATTCTGAGGGGAGCACGCGCATTCAAACACTGGCTTCCTAGCTGGGTCGCTTGCCGGCTGGCGCCGTCCTAAGGCTTGTTTCTCGCGCTTTACTACTTTCGTAGCGAAATTTCAGCTGTATTTTGTGCGAACATGTTTTACGAGCGTGCAGGAGAATAGGCCCTATGAAATTATTGCTTTGGTGATGATGATGACGATGGTGGTGGTGGTGGTGGTGGTGGTTGTGGTGATGGTTTGAGGGCCCTCTTTGCATCAAGGGTCGGTTGTCCACCAGCGACTTGCCTGTTTTATTGGGAATATTTGAGCTACCCTGAACACGTTCCATTGACTCGCAATGTTTCTATCCTCTGCGCTGACTCCCTCCCCAGCTGTTCTTATTTTCATCCCTGGGTCGCATCTTTTCGTCTCCGTTCACATTTGTTTCTCCTTCTTCCACACCGCGGTTCTAAATTCTCAGCTGTTTGATTGCTCCCACTGCATCCTCATCTCTTTTACAATTTTCTTCCTCCACCACTCCAGCCGCCTCTTCGTCACCTGTATGACCATGAAGTTCCGGCTGTTCTCACCCCAAGTCCCAAATGTTCAGTTAATGGGGTTTCCCCATCGTCCGCCGTGGTTGTATATCTCTCCAGTCCATGACAATATGCCAGCTGGTTTGCTGATAACTGTCGCAGCGTACACATGTTTGCCCATGTAGATACCCATTAATGTATTTGTTCTGCTGGAGGCGAAAAGCGAAAGCGCCTTGTGTTCGACATTTTGACGCACGTTAAAGATCACCGGGTGGCCAACATTAATCCAGAGCCCTGCACTACGGCGGGTCTCATCGCCTGTGTAGCGTCGGCGCGTTAAACCTCATAATCATTCAATCGAAGGACAACTGCAGTCACTGTTGTAAGATAATCTGCTAAGGCTTTCTCGCACACCTGTTGTGCTCTATGGACAGGAGGGCTTGCTTTGAGGCGTATCGTGTCGTGCAACGTCCTTAACGCCAGAGCTTCGGGACCCCGGTCGCGTGAGTCTTCCCGAGGAGCGCTTTTCTGGGTCGCCCTTGACCCACCCACGGAATATGACGGGTGTACCCTTGATTCTTCGCGTGCTTGTTTATATCTTCACTTCCGCGTGCGCTAGCGAGCACGTGTGACATCGATCGCAAATTCCGGGTCTAGTGATCCGAAGAAGAGCGGCGAAGGGCGCGCGTATCGGGCACGGGGGTCTTCCTTCCCCCTTCGCCTTCTCCCTGCTCCGTGCCGCTCTTCCGCGCTGCCGGCCAGACCGTGCAAGAAAACGCGGGCGCCATACCTCCGGGCCGTATTTTAGCGCGAGTTAGACGCAAACGCTCGCGATGTCTGCGCGCGATAGAAGGTCGCGTGCGGGGAGATTCTGCCTAGGAAGCGAAAGCGCGCGTTTCTAAACTAGGGAACCCCGGCAGCGATCGAGACGTGGAAGGAGGTGGCATTGGAAGTTAAACGATGCGACAGCCGGCGAGATACGCGGAGCCCCACGGCGAGCGCACGTTGTTATAGCGGGAAATCGGCCCGAGCACGTGTTTAGATGTGACCGTGGCTCCACTTCGGCTGGCGTCAGATAGCGTTTCCCCTTTAGAAAGCGGTGAAAGCGCGCCGAGCACGAGCGCTAAGGCCGCCAACTAGTGCAGAGGGCACCGCGGGAGTTTTGCAAAGTGCTCCTTCGTTGTCGCGTGTGGTGGTAACAGTGTCGAAGTATGCCGTGGAGACAACATACACGGTGCCCATATATGGGCCTGCAACAAATAGGTTGCCTAGCAACGGGGAAGCCCTCCGCGGTGTGAAGGTGTGAGAGGAACGCGGCATCAGGCATGGGCGCATTCATTGACGAGCTGAGGCGGGGGTGTGCCTGTGTGCCGGGCCTCAGGCCTACCGTGCGACATGCGTTCAGGGCACTTGAAGGTCGGTCGTACGCTTGTAGAGCCCCTGACAGTGCTAAGTAAGTGTAAACATGTTTCCTTCGTTTTTGTTTCACTATACATAACACTTCGCGCCTTTTTTTCGCGGCTCTTTTATTTGGTTTCAAAGTTATTAAATTGTACCACTTTTTTTCACTTGTCTTCTCTCACTAACGCCTTTATCGGGGTTTCGGTACAGTAGCTTCATTCCTCATCCTCTTACTAGTTAGTTTCAGAAACAGAAGTATGTACAAGAAAAGGCGGTAGCAGCTGTATATGCTCTTGCAGGAAAACAAAACCAAAACAGAGCACTTCGAAATTTGGGCCAAGAAATGCAACCCACGTACTGTAAAGATTTATGGGCATGAACTCCACTTGAAGAAGCAATCGATGTGAATACACTGCATTAAAATATTCCCTAACATGGAGTGGCACCAGAAAACAAACCTCTGTGAAACACAACATTTTGTCAAAATCTACTTTTACGCAAAAAATGCCGCACAACTGAATTGCTTCCTATAAACTTCGTCAGATGTCTCCGCAAGAAATGTGATTAAAATGGCGAGTCAAATCGCGGGATTTATCCCAGCGAGCTTCGTCAGACACAGCCGAAGTATATCGGCTATGATGCTTACGTATTAAATTTCAGTCTAGAACTGACGACACTTGGGCCGTGATTCAAAATAAAATAAAACCAGTAAAAAAAAAAGCTGCAAAGAACGAGAAAACACACACGTGCGTTTTCTCTTTTTCTTGTTCCTGCATCGTTCTCCCCTGTCGTATTTTGTTTCCAAGCACGTTCCAGACTTACCCTCATTTCAGGCATGCTAAAAAGCGTAGTGCCCCCTGTTCGCACAAGAAATAGTATACTATGGTGTGACAGGTTCCGGGTGAAGTGGGACAGAAATAGGCAACGCGCACTGCATCCCTCAAGTTCTGCATCCCATCGGCTTGCCACAGGAGGCAAAGCCTGGGCATTCGTCGTACCACACGGATTGCATGATCGCCCATGTTCCCAGGCCAGGAAGTCATGAATGCAATACGTAAGTGTAAACAGCCTGTGGGATATGGCAATTCACGACACATACATGCTTATAATTTAATCCAAGCGTTTGTAATCTACATTGACCTTCGAAAGCAAGCTTTTCGGCGGAAGGTTAGTTTATAGAAATTGCGATAAAACGGGTGGCCCAACTTCACCACATTGTACAAAACCTTACATTCCAGCGTGAAAGGAAGTCCGCAAAACTTCTTCGGACATCATGCATTGGTGTTTTTTCAACGTTTCTTTTACTCGTCCATCATCCCCTCACTTTTATTTCTCTTGTCATGTACTGCTTATCTATTTCAATATTTAAATATTTTTGTTTCCCCCACAAAACTTCATAGTTTCGTACGGTAAGGCACCCATTTTCTGGCCCATCCCCCTGACTGTGTATGATCCATTTCACTGGTACCACCGCCAACACCACCTGCTCTAGAACAAAGCCAAACTGCCGCAATCAAAGCAGCACTTTGATTTACGACGTAGCAAAACGGATTCATATCTGCTCACACCGCTGCAACTGCCTTCCGTTTACCATCTCTCTGCAATATCGGTTTACAATCACTTCAGCACATCTTCCTAAAGAACGTTAAGAGGAGCGCGAGAGCTTCCTCACACCAAAAGTGCGTCAAAGGTGCGTCGAAACATTCGCTGAAAGTGTGCACAACATTCTCCGAAAATGCGTTCAATCGATCGTGAAGCCTTCGACGACCTAAATCGCAAGCGAAGAACGAAGCCATGCGACGATTTTTCGCGCATTAAATAAGCGCATCTACGAATGATCCAAATGCATTACTATACGTGGTTTATGAGATAAAAGTGTACTATTGTACTCCTTCTTTTTAATCGACGCGTGTATCGTCTTGTCTAGAGCCGTTCCTTTTTTTGAGATTTTCACGTAACCGTTTTGACACAACGAAAGTCCGTGTTCAAGCACGCGCCGTGTGTTCAGACATCTTATCAGAGCTTTTCGGTTGACCAACTGGTCAATGGGGAAATGCGTTAGTTTTGTGACTGGACGCCATGGGTCCCACTGAGAAAGCTTTCGCTTTATTAGTCTCTCGCGGCCGCATTCCGCTTCTCTCGGCACCTCGCGGCTCTCCGTTCCCTTCAGGGTACAAGCCAGACGCTTCCTGCGCCCTCTCAGCGCCGCCTGCTGGTTCGCCTGGAACACTCCCGCACTTTCGAATAACTGCTGGAGAGCTGTTTCGCCTCAGTAGACACAACATATAATCGCCTGTCGTTGAGCGGAAGGCCTGGGTTCGAGGCCAACCAGAGATAATTTATCTTTTCAAGGCCCGTGATTTTTTTCCACTGTAAATGCACTGGTTGCCGAATTCTGCGCATTGTGTTCGTAAATAAGGCCGGTTTGGTATCTTAAACGTGTGTTTATAATCTGGGCCAACCGGACGAGCACGCATAATTAGCGTTCTGCACCTCACCTCTGTACCTATATCGAAACGAAATATAGCCTCGAACTCCGACCCATCACGCTCTGGACCCCCTCTGTCACTTCTCATGTACAAATGCAATGTAGGTGTTTTCGAGAGTCCCATTCACTATTCCGTTGTGCACACTGCTAGCGCATGAGATGTTGCGGCCGTTCAGTTTTATGAGGCTAAGAAGAGCTGGAGCGGGCACGTTGTGTTTTTGTGTTTGCTTTCTTTCGCCTCTGTTCAGTACCTTTTTTAACGTTTTCTTTTTAACTGTTATTGTAAAAACCAGCCCAACGTGTATTCTCAATTTAAGCAACGCTGGTGCTCTCTCGTGTGGTTTTATTTTGTCTGGAATACGCCTCAGGTATCCGTTGCGGCCAATCCGTTGCGGTCAAGCATGCTGGCGACTTTGATGAGACATTCAAGCAGTTTTATTCGTTGGAGCAGTCCCTGAAATGTGTACTTCGTGTACAGTCCTTCAAGTCATTTTGGCCTGGCGGCTCAATCGAGTGGCAGGCAGGCAAGCATGCGAAAAATATTCGCGTTTCGGGGGTCCAAGAAGGACACCCTTTTTTAGAACAAGATGCTCGACTGACTAGAATTCGCTCTAAAATACTTTGGTTTATCCGGAGACATGAGCGCGTCACGGTTACGATGAAAAGAAGCGAAAGCAAAATTAACGAAAGGAGAACGTTGCCAAGGCGGTCGCAAAAACTCCTAAGCAAAAGAAAAAAAAATTTGCTTTCAAGCAAAAAGGTCACGGGTTGCCCGCCGCTGGGTGAGATGATTGCACCGCGGAATAATTATTTGAAGTTCAGGCGAAAATTGTCATTCCCGTGACATTGAAACCGACATATGAAACGTCGCGCAAGCCACAACGCATAATCGACTAACCATCGTGACGAGATTGCCCCTCGACTCGAGCCAAGTGACTACCCTGCCAAGTATGTCAATGGTCGTACGAACTATGTTAGCCTATTTTCAGCGTGGCGCGAAGGGGAAATTTGTTTATCGTTGCACGGGCACTCACGTCTGGACTGTCTAGCCAAACCTCGTGTTTGTGTGCGGCTTCATGGTCACGGAAAGCTGGGTGTTAGCGCACTTGGCGTTGCCGATGATTGTCACGGGCGCGTGCTAGCGAAGTTTGAGTCAGCGCGGCACAGCTTTCATGCGAGACAATTATTTAGCCCACACTCAGCCAAACGCCCATTTCGCTCACCGGCAGCCTCAATATGCGCTTTATCGAAGGTGCCGGCATATTGCGAACGCAGCGCCGTCTGGTAACTACTCAATTAGCTGGCTCGTGCACTTGCTCCGCGTTGTATGTGCGCAAGCTGCTTTTTGATCAAGTTCATTTCGTGGCGCGTTCTTTCCGCTGCTCCGCGATATATGTTAAGGGTGAAAGTGGCTGATTGCGGTCAACGTATCCGATCTATCGTTAAAATGCCGCGCTCTGGGTCATAGTGCTACTGAAAATCGTCTCTTAGCAGCGTTATCCAATCCGGTCAAAGCTGCAGTCAACACTGGAGGTGCTGCTGCTGCGCCAAGGCAATGGTTGGCCAGAAAATTGGCGCGAGGAATTAGAAAAAAAAGTGAAAGTGTCAAAACTAACCATTAAGAGAAAGAAAATTAAGGGAAAAAACACACCGAAACTGGAAGTTAATGAAGCACTTCAAACATGAAAGAAAAGAAGATGAAAGAAGAAGAAAGAAGAAAGGACGGAGAAGGGAGAACGTTAAGGAAAGCTGTGTAACACGAGGCATGAGAATAAAGGCACTGAAAAGGACACGCACTTTCGGGAGAAAATACCGAAGGACCGCATTGTAGTGGTAAGACAAAAGTATATCTACTGAGCGGCACAATTCAATAAGCGGCCCAAGGATATCTGCAATGTTCACTTTTCTTCTTTTTGTGTTCTTTCTCTCTTTTCTTTTGATGCCTGCGCGCAATAAATTCATTCAGTTGTTAATCAGCGCCCGTGATTGTCTCTTTCTCGTCTTAGTTCCATTTCTGTGCGCTGTTTTCGCAATCAATAAGCTGTTTAAAAAGTATTTCCGTCCCTGAGAAAAGGACAGTTCGTGAAATAGAAAAAGTGCGGAAACGAGTATAAGTCATTGCAAAACGCACGGGGAGAGGGGGTGTGAAGGGCCAGCCAAGCACCAATCACGATTATAATAGTCATTTAAAAGGGCCATGAAAACAAAATACAAATCTTCTTTATTTAAAAGACTGCCTTGTCCCTATAACAGTGACACCAATTTTACTGGAAAATTATGAGACATGGTAGAGACATTAAAGAAATCAGATGACGCAGGAGCGACTCCCCTGCGACTTTCGGCGATTTCTCTATGGCGTTACAGAATCTGGTTTGTGCGATTTGGGGCTGCCGACCTAAGCGACCGACAAGGAGCACGACCGCGAAATTGTAGCGAGGCCTCTATTTCTGTTTGATCGTATCGTGTGAATGCTAACCGACAGTTGTTAACACTCTAATGAATATGCTATTAGTGCTCGGCCTTATTATGTCACTCCTGCCCATATTACGTCACGTCAGCGAAAAAATTGAGGTATTTTTCTTATATCTTACGTTTTTTTCGGCAAAGAAAACGCCTTCCTCAGCATTAATGGAGCTTAGGGAGTTACCTAATACCCCTGCAACACGGCAAATTTAATGTCATTCCCATCGAATGTCGTTCGCTCAAAACGATATTTGTTTGATGCCACACAATAAAATGTCATTCGATCAAACAGACATTTGGGACCGAATGAGTTTGCGGAACTCATTCGACTGCGTTCTTCCAGCAAATGGATTATCTCGACACCATAGACTAGGTGGGAAAAAATACCCACCCAAAACAGATTACTAATGCGTGAGCAGTGTTATAATATTTTTACATGCGTACAGTTGTTGGTCGTTTATTTATTTATATGAAACAACGCTACTAGAGTTGCAAAAAAGGACACTGCTAGTCTCGCTACCAGGCCATCCTCCTCCGCTGTGGTGGATGCCAGCGGCCATGTTTGTTTATATGATGTTTAATAGTGTTTAATAAGTTGGTGTAACTGTTCTTAAAGTGCGGTAAAGGTGTTTAAGTTATTTCCGGTCGAATTCCCAAATATTGAAGCGCTTACAAAAATGTTTTCACTGTGCAAGTTTCTACACGTCGGAACTGCCATTATTTGCAAATGACATTAATTTTGGCCGTGCAGCAGTGCGTCAAGAAAATGGCATTGAGTCGGACGAATTTCATTCGATGGGAATGACATTAATATTGCCGTGTGGCGGGAATATAAATCTCGTGCTTTCAAAATTAACGCAGTTGTATTTTGTTTCCATGGCCCCCTTCAATTCGAAGAACGACAGCGAAAACTTGTGACACTGCCTTCACGAAGTCGCGATTGGCTAATAGCGCAGTGCAATGAGTACCAGGGATGCTCAAACACTGGACCTCCATGAGTTGAGGTAGTCGTGCTAGGAAGAAAGCGATATCCGCGACTAACGCGAAACCTAGGAAGGTGCGAAGCATGCAGTGTATAAGTGTATTCTTGGCACCTTGGCGTTTTTGCACACGGAGATAAAACCGTTTGGGGGTAGAGGTCTACAACTTTGCTGTAAAAGTTTCGTCTTTGAAGCACAAAGCGTTCTAGCGCGACGCAAGGAAACACGAACGTCCCGGTGTGTCCTTTTAGTACGCGTTTTTGCCCACAAACATAAAACATTCCAGCGCGAGGCGTTGGAAAACGAGTGTCGCGGGGTTTTAGAATCGTGACTACATGAAATGACGACCACGACAGGAGACGCCGTCAGCCCGAGCCCCGAATGGGCTTCGCCTCTAAAAGACGCTTGCATGCCGCGTAACTTGGACTACACGCCGACTGTTGTGGAAATTATGACCCATTCCGAGGTGAATCGCCCGCGAAGTATTCTGCACACGGCACTGAGGTCACGCATAATCTTGAGCAAATGTTCGGCCTCATTCATTGTGCACAAAGTCACCATGCGAAATATATAAAACTCAGCGCAATCACTGAATCACGCTATCGACAAATTGTTATCGATCGACAAATTGTTATCGGCAATCGTTGTCGACAGATCGACAATTGTATGGAAAGTTTGGATAAAACAAGAATTTAATCGAACGAGCTTCATCGTTGGAATCCTTTTCCTGTAGCCATTGCAGTTACCCAGGTATCCAGAAAAGGCTGGGTGCAATTTTGTAAGGCGCATAACTTAAAGGTAAAGTGACTTGTAATAACAAGCATATGATGCTCGGAATAATGATAGAATCATTGCGCATTTTCTTAACCGCAAGTCGTTTCCGCTAACGCACACAAAAAAATGCATGCAACGCTACGAACATCGAGATTCGCACCGACCATAAGATAGGCAGAGAGAAACAAAATATGCTCTGTGAGAGACGATTTAAGTCTGGTCTCGGCAAAAGAAGAAAGTACACAACAAGTCCTACACTAGCAAAGTGAGACAGCAACGAGAAAACGTATCTATAGGGATCGCTTCTAAATGGCATGCAATTGGTGAAAAATATAGTACTTGCGTAGCAACGAACTATATGGTTCGTTCAGTGCCAACTGACTTCCAGTTGTATTTTTTACACTTTGCGACAAGCATAACAGTATCTCTGTGGCAGTAAAATCAATTGGTCAGCGAATGGTATTGTCCGGCTTTTTTTTCGTATGCATTGAGATAGGGGGCCAGATTTTGATCTATTTGAGGGCATTCTTTGAACAGGAACTTCGAGGTATCACAAAAGAACGATTTTTTTTTCTTGCGAAATATTGATGCTGAAATGTTGTCAAGTATGCACGGAAGAACAAATTTGATTTTAAGAGGTACATCGAATACGGAAAAGGACGTTTGAAAATCGTCCGGGTCACGCACAGAAAGTATGTGTCTTGCCAGAAGGTATCCAAACGTCGGAAATAGCACTACCTAGAAAGCAAATGAGATGAAGACTGCTTAAAATCACGTGGTATGTCCAGTTCTCAACTGTCTTCCTAAAAACAACTTCAGAACATTATTTATAGGAACATTTAGTATTACTCCTGTGAGATATGGCTGATCTCCGCAAATTTTCGAGAGGGATTATCGAGCCTAAACAAGTGATGACGGCGTTTCCTTTGGTGTGGGTTATACTGTCAGTGATGATATTTCAGTAAAGCCCTAATTACGGCGAAAATAACAAAAATCATCCGAGATGGGGCTAATGGCAGTAAAGGCTTCCCCTAGAAGCCGGACGCAGCGGACCGCCAGGAAGCGGCTTGTTTTCCCTGCGGCTAAACACAGGACGCGAGTCTTGGTTGACTGGTGGTCATTCTCCATAAGGACATCTTCGGACTCAACCACCAGGCACATGTCTGAGCTTTGCTACAAATGCTCAAAATTCAAGACAGTATGGGCAGTGGTAGTTGAGTATTGATTGATTGATTGATTGATTGATTGATTGATTGATTGATTGATTTATTGATTGATTGACTGATTGATTGATAAGCCTTTTATGAAACTGAGCAATGGGGGATGGTAGGGCGTTTACCCTGCACGTCCAGTGCGCTTTGTTGCTAGCTGGCAGTCGTGGCATATACAAAGCCGGTCGTGGTCGTGGCTCTGTCGCTTGGAGTTCTCTGGTCCGAGATCTGGCCAGCTCGTTTCAAGGAATTATGGTAAGGGTGGAATATATTTCGCACTCCCACACCAAAAGGCATAGGCGGCCAGAAGACGACAGCATTTACATGTAGCGGGATACTGAGTGGGATACATGGCATACGGATGAGTTACGGGATATATATTGGTTGGTAGACGCGTATCGATTTTGACATACACAATCGCTAAATCGAAGTGTTAACATTTAGGGCCATCGTGACAAACACAAAACTAGCCGACGGTGAGAAAGAAGGCAAGAATAACCGCTACTCTCGAATGTATTAAAAGAACCAAATTTTACGTATGACCGGCAGTTCTCTGTGGCTTGTCATGCCACTGCTGCAGAGATGCCCTAAGGCTGCCTCGACTGAGGCTAATTCATTCTATCGAGTGACATCTCAACCACCAGTGTTTTCTCTATTAAAAGTTTTTTTCTAAATGTTAACAGCCTAAAATATATTGAAATAAAACTTATTGGCGAATGTCTTTTTGCAGGCGAGAAGTAGGAACCATGTACGGCGGAAGCAGTCACGGGCATCCTCAAGCGTCCGAGAGAACCCCTGGCTCCCGACGATGGCGATGCGGATTCAAGGCTTTCTTTGTGCTGATGATGAGGCTGCTGACGCCGGTCAACATGAAGCATACTGGGTAATGACGATACTGATGTTTTTGGTGAGAAGGGTTAATCTTGACCCTGGCTGACGGCTGAGGCGGCCTGGACGGGGACTGCCACCTCTCCTACTTCCAACGCCTTACCGGGCAACAATAAAAGCTTCTCTCTCTCTCTCTCTCTCTTCTCTACTGTCACCCCAAGGAAAAAGACGGTCCTGGCCACTCAAAGTGATGATCAGACAAACGAGTAGTTATAATTATTGAGGCAAGCAACACCCACTGTGTCGGGTCCACTGCGTCGGAGATGCTGGGAAAGCGTTAGAGAATCGTGGGTACAAGAGTCCTGCAATGCTTGGGGGCTTCGGTAATTCGACAGGAATTTTCACTTCAGGCGAGGAGTCCTGGAAGGAATACAGTTAGAGCCACACTGGGAAACAGCGAACGAACTAGGGGTGGGCTTAGAAACTTTTCTCATCTGTGATCTTCAGTGGTTAAAGAAACGTTGGGGACGTACATTCTTCGGCGTGTTTGGGAGCCTCAGAAACTGGCGCACACTTAGATAAATCTGGGCTCCAGGGAAGTTTGGTGGCGAGCATGCACAATGGTTCCCGCCCATATAGTAGGAAAAACGGACAAAAAGCCGTCGTAGTTTGGATAACGATATTGTAGGCGTGCGTCGCGTAAGGTAGTAACCACATCTCAATTTCCATGATCAGACGCTACGTACGAGGACATGTCCGTAAGGGTGCGATTAAACCGCTCTGTGAGACCATTTGTCTTCGGATGGTAAGCAGTGTTCATGCGATGGGTCACATGGCATTCTTTAAGCGCTGCAATGACGTCAGAGAGAAAGACGTGACCCCTTTCTCTGGGGAGCTCTTTAGGCGTACTTTGACGAAGTATAAAATGACGTAAAAGAAATGAGGCGACGTCCCGGGCCGTAGCAGCTGGTAGAGCGGGGGTTTCATCATAGCGCGTCCAGTTGGGCACGGCAATTGTAGCCCAGCGGTTGCCGGTGGCTGTGCTTCGTATAGAGCATTCGCATAGATCAATGCCAAGACCGTCAGATGGCTTCACCGGGCAAGAGGCTGCTGTAAAGGACCCCACAAACGAGTTACCGGCGGCCTTTGTGAACTCGGCAATAGCACGATTCTTGGCTGTCCTTGGGGGCGACGTGACCCAAGATGGTAAGGTTCGTCGCGCCAAAACGTTATTTTTTGAGTTTACGTTGGAGCCCAGCGTGTTAAAACCTGTTCTAAGCAGTGAAGGCGTGTCTGGAATCGGCGGAAAACATGGCAATGTTGTCTACATATCAAGTATAGATCTTCCACTTGAGCCCCCGCAGAGCATTGCCCATTATGCAGTCAAACATTGCTCGCGCCTTGCATAGCCCCAACGGCATGACATTAAATTCGTACGACGCATCAAGAGGGTCCGATGCCATTTTCGGGCGATCGGTGTCAGCCATCAATAGCCAGACCTTAAATCAAGTGACGAGAAACATTCTGCCCCCTGAAACCTGTCCAGAGCATCATCGATGTGTTGGAGCAGATAGCCGTCCCTGGGCTATTTATAGAGCCATCTTTTTTTCTGGACGAGAAGGACAGGAGATGCACAGACAGCTACACGCTGGAGTACGTAGTCTGCGTGTCGTTGGATGGTGCGGCGCTCGCCTGAGCGAACGCGATACGGACGTTGCCGAAATGGGGCATAGGCAGGGTATTGGTGAGCAGGGTTATTCTTCGCCACTACAAGATAACGGGCAGATCCCTAATGTCTGCTATACCATTGATAAATAAAACAGAGGGTTATCTCATTTTCCTGGGAACATTATAATGTTTCATAGAAATATTCATTTGAGCTCATAAAAATTAAATAGAAACAAAATGGGTAGCCTCTTCTAATTTAGAAAGCCGCGAGTGTGGGCGCTGCCGCTTTATTCCGGGTGATCAAGCGTTCCTTAGCCTCGAGCTGATTGCCCATCATCGCCTCACTGCCACAGCTCCGGGGTGACGGGAGGAAGGGTATTTTGGATGGTCAGCGCAAGCCTTTACAAGATTGTACGTCGTATTTGGAAAATGGAATGTTGGGTGGTTGTAAGGGCATGTAGTGGGGGAATATATGATGAAGGATAGGGGTGTTCAAACATGTTTCGGTCTGGAGTCCACGCCAATGCCTTTCCTCTTATTCCTCAAAAGGAGAAGTTGGAACAAGCGCTAAGGTGTTCCACTGTCCACTGCAATCCTTTCGACGTCCAGGCCATCTTATTGTTAATGGTTTACTTGTGTGGATTTCACATTTTGTAGTCCATAGCGGCCATCTTGTAAAATCCCTTTGAGACATGAATTGTGTAGATATGTGCACTGTTTTATGGTTAAAACGTTTTACTGTAATAAGTGAACATTGTGCTAAAAAAATTTTCAGCGCTAGAGATAGTGTTTGAGATATAGTTCTCTTTCAACAGCGGCAAGGAGCAAGAGCGTCGTTCCGCCAGCCATGGTCGAAATAACATGTGTTTATCTGCACGGAGCGTTTTGTCGCGAAGCAGGGACGACATCCTAGACGCCGCGTAGTAGACAGCGTTCACTGGCGCGTGCCTTGCATCGTGTGTGAAACATTGAAGCAAACCCGCGCGTCCTTCCGGCCCTCACGCTCCTCCACAGGGTTTCCCACCGTTTTATCTCGAGAAAAGGAGAAAGAGCTGTTGGCGAAAAAGGATGCGCGCAGCAGAAGTAGGCCTGCCCTGCCCCTGCTTCTTCTCGGGTCGCGGGCGCGCACACACGGGCGCATTTCAGCGAAGCCCCCCAATCGTCGTTTCTCTGCCGCAGCGCTCGCCTGTCTGCAAAAAAGAAAGAGAGGCGCAGCGGAGCTTCTTCGCAGAGAGCAAAGCTCGCCGGCAGCGACGGCGGCTGCTCTTTGAGAGCAGCTTTCTCAAAACCATTCGCTGCACCTTCTTTTTCTTTTCTCGCCGGCTGGATGAGAAAACCGGGTTATGCACACTGGCCTCCCCTTCGCGGACGCCTTCCCTGCCCGAGGCGCAGCGTCGCTGCCGCCTCGCAGTCTGCCGAAGCCGCGCGCTCCAGGGCGCAGAGGCGAATGCGTCCATGTATCGTCGCCTCTCTCGTTCTCCGCTGGTTGATTCTTCCTGTTCTTCTCCTGCATACGCTCAGTTACAGTGGAGGCACTTCGACGTGGGCGCGGTGCTCGCCGAGGAGCTTCTCAAACGATGTACGTTACGCTCCATCCAAGCGTTTTTGGTGTTTCTGGGATCTGCGAGGGCGACGCGACGAGCACAGGTCGTTTTAGTCTGGGCATATTAAATAGCTGTCTCTCCTCTTTCCGAGTTCAAACGGGCCAAAACTTTGGGTGCACAGGTCAGCAAGGCTGGAAAGAGGGCAATTTCTTTAAATATTACGAACAGGGCGGCGGTTGGCGGACGAGTGATGAAGTGAAATCTCTGGCTAGTAGGTGAACCACTCCTGGCGTCGGTGACAGGAAACCCTAGGCTGTTCCCCGTAGCCTAACCACATGTCTAGCCAACGGCCTGACAATAATGCAAAATAGGCCTAGGTTCGATCTATTGCGTTCACTGGCCAGTCAAACCGCAAACGGCGTCCAGTCACAAAGTACCCTCAAGTCATTGTTGCTTGAAAACTTCACGCTTCTCTGCAAGTAACGAATTGCTCTGCCGGAACGTTTCACTTTGGGAACTTTCAACTGCCTTGCAGATCGGAAGGTTTAGAGTGAGGCTGTATATCCATATCATCTCATTGGCTCAATCGTGTTCGATATCCGCCGACTGACGTATAGGAACCGGGCAGCTAGATGGGTGGCGCCACCACTCGGAGCGCCCCTCGTTAGTGGAATGAGCCGGTGCATTGGACTACGCAGCCTTCAGTTGTTTTTGCCGCGTTCGCTTCGGTGCTTGGAATGTTTTGATGGGCTTGTGAGCGCATATGCGCGGTGAAGCGAAGTCTCGACAGATGTGTCGGGTTCTTCGATGCAATTACGGCTACATAACCTTGTCGGACGATTCACAAGTTTCGTATGCGCTGCATCACATGAAAGCTTTTTACAGTGATCTACGCTTGGCTCCACCCGCTCTGAATACGACTAAAACTACTATTATTAGAATTCAGTTCTTCTTAAATTCACTAATGGCTACGCAAACTAATTTGACGCTTCTATGATTGGGAACAGGCTACATTGACATGAGCACTTTTTACAGCGCTCTGCTCCTGCCTCCGTGCGATATGAGTATTAATTTAATACTTTAAATTAATACTCATATTAATTTAATTAATTAAATTAATACTAATATTATTAAAACTAATAATATTAGTATTAATTTCTACCACTTTAAATTGTATTCACTGGTTTCAATGGCGACGGTTTCCACGACAGCCTTAAGGCTGGGATACCTCGATATGTGGGCTTTGAAGAGAAAGACAATTACATTCGAGATCGATTACCGTGTGGCCGTGGAAACGTCGTGGAAGTTTCGGGCTTTGTTCGCCAACCGAAACAGTGAGCTTTGGGCCTTCGGTTTTGGTTGGCGACACTGTGACAACATGGGAGCCTTAGAGCCGAAGCGGTACTCAAACTCCCACGCTTGTAGTGGTTGTTTTATCTAGAGCCGAAGTTATTCAACCATCCAAGAGCCCAAGCTAAAAACCCCTCCCCCCCCCCACCCCCTTGTCCTTCCCATTTCATCACCTGCGTGAAATAAAGGCTGGCACCGATAGTTCAAACACCTGGCTGTGTTAACGTCAGCCTGTTTTTTAATACTGAAATATCCTTTACCGAGTGCCTAAAAAATTCTGTAATGCCTTGTGAAGGAACCAAACACGCGCGATTAGTTGCTTCAAAGGGGGGTGCATCAGCCCGAATCCTCCAGCCCAGATGCATTTCCGACAAGCTGGAAGCAGTTATGATTTGGAGAGGGGTGCTTGGAAGTGCAAAATTAAACAGCAAAATCATAAAGACCGCCGTTTAACGAGGACGATGTTTGAACGGGAAGCTTTCTTCGTGCGAAATGGAATGGCAAATGGTCAAAGACAAAGACGCTGCGATCAAAAGACCAAACTGTGGTCTGGTCAAATTCAAAGCTCAACTAGTGAAACTTTAAATCCAGACGGCAACCAAGGGAACCAGCTTTGCGAAAATCATCATCGTCATGACGGAGGAGTTCTTGACAGCAGCATTCAGTTGTGAAACTGAGTAAAGGTTTTCGGCATCATCCTGTCTCTCATGCCTCAGCCAAGAAGTAATTGTTTTTGAAAAACCATTAACCAACAAGCCAGCAACCATTGCAATTGTTGTCAACCAATGCTTTCCACAGCTAGTAATAACGCTCTGCTATTATGCGGTATTATTCTGCAAACGATTTCAGATTACTGTAGTCAACCGTATTCCCGTGAAATTAAACAGGTATCTACGGTAGTTAATAAAGTTACGGAAGCGTCGTCCAACACAATTTCTGTTTTGAGGTAAATCTTAGAAGGTGCCCCCCCTCCCACCCCCCCAACTTTGCTTTCGCTTGTGCACGACGCCGTTTTGTCGTCAACTGCCAAAGGCCAGAGCCGTAGCATTCCTGGATCGGCTGCACACGCGGGGTTTTTTGGAAGCATTTAGCTGCAGTATATTCCTCGATACGCCAAACTGCATGCAGGCATGAGAAATTTGCACGAACGAACGGAGTTGCACTTACAGCTTGAATTCCAGCTTGGCGCATTGAGCGTCGTCTGCTATTCGTAATTACTGAGTATAGGAGTGAGTCACACTCATGGCATTCCTCCTAAAGGTCACCTCCGCGATCAAGATCCACCATATGAAAGAAGCCCTTGTAATTATCTACGCTTCGAAAGCCGCACCGCAGCAGAACGGCAGAAAGCCATGCGCAAAAACGCTGCGCTGACCGCCAGCGGCATTCCACTGACGTGCGGTTCGCCCAGGTTCGCCACGGGCGGCACTGTTCGCTGAAGCGGCGGTGCTGCCCTACAACGGCCGCTCGGTCCCTATAGAGAATATTCTTTGTGGCGAACGCCGCTTAGTTCTCAATCAAAGGATCTAAATGAGTCACGGAAAATCGTACTGCAGTTAGCCGTTAAGAAACTTCTATGATTACGCCGTGTTTAATGGACTTGTGACAATTAGCTCACGGCACAGTGGTAAAAATTTCGGAATTCCCTTTTCTTACTACTGCAGCTTTTATCTCAGCCTCCCAACCAGAAAATACTGGCGAAATAAACTGAATTGAATCGCATTGAGTATGTTTAGAAAGAACCGGCGCCAGTGGTGTTTTGTCGAGACTATCCCGAGACTAATTATATGGCGTTGCACTGCTCAAACAACTACATAACTGTGGAATATTTATTCACAGCAGGCATAAGGGTTAATACTCGCAGTGTTAATACAAATAACATGAGGCCGCCGCTCTAAAGCAACTTCAGCAGCACCGCGAAGCCACCGCCAAACGACAGCGCCATGTCTGTCAGCTAATACACAACTATAGTCCACCCTGCTTTCATTTAGCTGCTTAACTGGGAAGTATTTTAGATAGCATGTGAAAAGCAACGTGTTTTATTTTCTTGCACTCCTTGGGACTGCGTTCAGGTCAGTCGTGTTTGGCGTCGTTCACTCCTTTGGATTCGTTGTCAGACTACGCTGCTATCGTGGATGGCGCCAGTTTTTCACCCAAGGTTTTCACCGGTGGTTGGTCTCCGTACTGCTCTCCCTGAATGCCAGGCAGACGTGGCGCTTCATTTTATTGCTTCTAGCGCCCCTGTGAACGGAATACAGACAGCGCGAAAAGGACACTGCATTCGGGATGCCTGGCAGCCTTCGTTTACCCGACCATCGTTCCTCGGTCGCAGGTGCGTTCATCGCCACCAGGGAACCCTCCACTCCACCGTCTACGCAGTAAAACAGTGCCCAACGCTAAATTGTTCCGTCTGGTAAAAGCGCTGATTGATGGGGATAAAGGGGTTTTTAACAGCTTTCTGCTCCCGGATTCGAAGGGGCGCAATAATTATTCTGTGATTAAGGTCGCAATTACCCACGTCGCAGCATCTTTCAGTTACTTCGCCTATTTTCCTTTCTGTGCGGTAAGGTAAATTTTAACGATCAGCTGCAACTAGAGCACAGCAGGTCTTTTAGTGTTGGCAAATGCGTGCATGTGCCGAAATCATTCATGGCGTTATCATCATGATAATAATTTACATATGAGTGAGCTTGCACCGAGTGCGTTTTTAGGACAGATGCCGAAGAGTCTCATGAATGAAGTAGAGTCAGAAGCAGTGCTTACAGAAGGAACTGGCATGTGGACAACTTAAAAAAAAATTCCCCCGCACCTCCCCGAGGGGGATTGTGAGGATGCAGAAATGCATTTGGTGCACCGATGAGTGTGATGCGATTAATGGCGAAGAGAAAGGCGAGAGTGTGAGCGTAATCATTTATTTTTTTTCTTTTCCCACACCCGTCATTTCCGCTTCGTTATAGAGAAGCGTCTTCGAGACCGCGTTGAGCGCAACCGCCAACTGCAGAGGATCGTTCACGTCAAAGTCGTCGGGAATCGTTTGGAACTCACCGTCAGCATCATCGCCGTCGTCTTCCTGCGGTTCCTCTCATTCGCCGCCGTCATCGAAGTGATCGAGCCGACTCCAATCGACCCGAACGTTGATGGCGCGATACAGCGGGGTGTGTTCCAGGTGCTTGAGCCCATAGAGTTTCATACTAATAGATACTAGAGGGAAATCTGGCGCCACTGTCTAGGGAAACCGCGCTCCAGCGAGCGTGCCGTCATGTACCGGGCAGGCACGTTCCACTTGTCCTTGGCATGGCTCACGAAGAGGCTGAAAATTTGGCTTTGGCCGCAAAAATTCCACAATATTACTGCAGAAAATTAATCAAGTCTGTTTTGTTATTACAAAATTAAAGCTCCTAAAAGATGTATTTGTCAGGGATTATTTAGAAGCTTCATGGAGGATGAACAAAAAAAACAATGTTACCCCTTTTGGCTTCAAGACGAAAAAGAAGCCATGTGGCTAACCAAGCCAAGGAGGCGAGGAACGTCGCTAGCTGCAATGGCGCCGCCCACGGCGGCCCGCGAATGCAGCGCCAGATTTCCCTCTAGTATATATTAGTATGAAACTCTATGCTTGAGCCAAGCCAGGATGTTGCCCCGCTTCACCAACCCGCGCTTGTACGTTGTCGGACTCATCAGCCTCCGCTTGATGTGAACGTCGAACGCAACGTCCTCGGGTACCATGCGAGGAAGGCACCGCACAACCTTCGATACGTCGATGGGCACGTTCACCGCCTGTCCCTTGATTCCAAACTGCCCGTTGCCTCGAGTCAGCCGCCTGATGCTCATGAAGGGGAGTCGAGGCGCGATGAGCCGCTCTTCGACCGGGTTCAGATCGGGAAGATGCGCCGGCCGAGGAGGATAACGGTAGCCAAAACTCACGCAGCCCTCCTCTTCGCAGCTTTGTCTTCTTCTCCTTCTTCTCCTTCAGCGGTTCCCCTACGGGAAGATGACGATGGTGGTTGAACGCGAAGCTATATCGTGATGGATTGTTTTGTTGGCCAATCCCTAGGGGTATCATGCCACAATCATCATCAGACGCGCTGCGGACGCCGGCCAAGGGACGCACGACAACCCCCGACTATAATGCATTTCTGCATAAAACATCCGTGACTGTCCGTAAATAGCGACCGTCTGCACCTTTACAGCAATATGGCAACGCCATGGTACCAACATAGAAACTGAAAGCATAGTAGGAGGTTTATACGTATGGCTTTTGTGCGAAAAATTGATGCAAGAAGAAATATAGCCAAACGAGTGAGAGAAGGCAAAAGAAAAGGAGTGAATTATGACAATGCAATGGCTTTAACCAAAGACGTACAGGGATTATAGAGGAAGACGGAGGCGAATTCAAAATGACACTCGTCGACGGTAGGCGCCGAACTTCTCACGAGTATCTTCATCGTCAGCGCTCGCTGAGGGTGTTCAATTTATATACACGCAGAGTATACAAAAATCTGAGTGCAAAAGCCACGCAAGCGGCTTCAAATACCCATTAGCAGAACATCTTTGCAAATCAGCTGTTTTGCCAAATCCCGGCAGCTTTGCAAATATTATTTATTCCTGCCGAGCTCAGAAAAAAGGGACATATATGGTTTGTACAGGCCTTTGTTACATCAATGCCTGAACGAAACAGTAATGGATAAAAAGATAGCTGCAGTGCGATAGGATTTCACGAATAATGCAAGAATGCAACAATAGAAAAATAATATTTGTGCAAAGGTCTTATCCCGAAGTATGCATTTCTTAAGCATTGTGGAAGTAGCACAACCTATAACCTGACATAAAGAAAAGCCCGTTGGTAGCTGCTTCCACGACTTTGATATGGCACTAAACTTCAGGCTGCAAAACCGCAATTCAAAGATAAATAGATATATCGTTCATTTAGCAACCAGGCAACAAAGAAGTGTTTGTTTCGAAACGTCAAAACCATTACAGCATTGCTTGGGGTAATAATGTCCCCTTGTGCAACATCTCAAAGGCTGCTTTTTTTCAGACTTTCAATGATTTTTATGAGACGGTTACGTTTGGGGGCAACTCAGCATGCACACAGGCCGATCAGATCAGCTGTTCACGTTGTTGTAATCTGAGCAGGAAATAAAGAATTCAGCTTAAGCATTGGACATAGACGTACTGAACTGTAAACATTTATATAGGCCTTGTCCATACCGTAAATATACTGCTTAAATCCGTTCATGTACATGGCGCAAATATGCTTTTAATTCTTAGACGTAATTTTGTTTTGGTATATTGGAAGATTTGGTACATTGGTTTCGTTTTCTCATACCGCTTTTTCGCGTGATGTGTTTGTCCCACTGTACCTTCGTTGTGGTGGTATATTACGCTTCTGTATACTGCACTGTGTGAATGCTATCCTTTAAATTGTATATTTTTCCGTATTTTCCGTATATTTCTCCTATTTTTGGTGCTCCAAAGAGGCTAACGTCTCCAATAAACCACCATTTCTCACTTTCTGTAGGCTGAGACGTACCTGCTACCAACAGTGTTTTGCGGGGATAAACTTAAAAGAAATATGGTTCACTGTATTGTACCGTTCATTCACCCGCAGCTACTCGTTCAGGTAAGGCTTCAGAGTAGCAGTGACGCGGCATTCAGCCTAATGCTACTGTGCACGCGGCAGTTTATGGAAGTGATTTGTTGGCAGGGGCCGTTGATAATCCTTCCGACATGCATGCATAGAGGAGCAATGTATCATCGGCAAATGCTCGCCGAGTGGCTAGAGAGGGCGAGCTGCGCCCCGTAAAAGAGTCTGATTGCCCTTGCTATTTTTTTCCTTGACAAAAACAGTGAGAACGATGTACCCTGCTCAGAAAACTGTTGCAGTGATAACGTGTACCACTGGTGAGAATTAAGCAAGGTGGAAACTTCTGGCAGAGCTCGTCGATGACCAAGATTAGGAGTACCTGTTCCTCCTCCCCCAGCGTCACAGTTTACGTGGTCGCGCAAGTGGGAAAGGCAAGGAACGAACTAAAAGCTCGACGCTGGGGCAAAGCCAGCCTTCCCGAGCGAGCGTCATTTGTCTGCGTCAGGCGCGCGCAGCGCGGCGGTCTGTTTGATTTCGCTCTTTTCCCTCCTTCGCGGGGATTTTCTCGACCTCCGCCGACTGTCGACTCCGCGCGCTCGTGTGGTTCTTTTAATCGCACTCGCATAGCGTCCGCCGTGCTTCGTCCCCGATGTAGACAAAGAACGGGGCGCCCCAGGCTGCCGCCGTTCCCGCCAAAGAAAAGAAGAGGAAGGCGGCGGGCGCGAACAACGATGCCGGCGCGCAGAGGTCGCCGCGGCCCGAGGCGCCTGCGTTGAAGTTTTCCCCCCGCTGCAGTTGCAACTGCCGCCGGTAGACGACGCCTCCGAAGCGAGGGAAAGGCTCCGCAACATCCCATCGGCGCCGTATTGCTTGCGACAACTGTCACTCTTTCCGATATCTGCCTCCCTCAAGAGTGAGGCATGGATTTCTCTCGACTGATGGGCAGAACACACATCCTGTCTATGTAGTCGACCACACCGGCATCATGCTTGGGTGGCGTTGCTGCGTGTGAACGACCTCTGGCAACGCTGCAGCAGTGCGGAGGCCGTCGGCGCTTCGAGTCCGGTCCGATGCAGCCAGGGAAAATCAGATGAAAAGGGAGAGGAGATTGGCCCGGTCATTCTTGAGCGCCCACCGCGTCCGCCGCGAGAGTACCTTCTCTTTCCATTGTCAAGGCGAGCGTCTCGTAATTCCCTCCGCTTGTAGGTCAAGTTCGTTGCGTAAAAGCGGCGAGCGCGGTGTACACAGGATGCTCCACAGTGTTTTCAAATGGAGCGGGGCAGTGAGGGAGGCGAAAAAAATGCGCTCCGCTGGCACGGGAGTGATACTGGCGTTACTAGTTGTCCTACTGGCGGAACCACGTAACGAGCCAGTGCGCATGTGCTCCCACCTATAGCCGGCGCCAGCGGTGAACGGTGCAATGACATCGGTGCTTGCACCAGTTTTTCCGCAGTGTGCAGTGGTAGCAGAAGGTCCCGTGGAATTACAATCACGAAAACCAGAAGCACGATAAATTGAGGGGGCATGCTTCAGGGATGGTACTTATCCCCTACTTTCTATAGAGAGTAGGGGCACCAGATGCCCGGTGCGCAGAGAGAGGGAAGCGTCGGGCCGTCAGTTGGTGGTGATAAGGGGCTCTCATTCTGTCTTGTTCCGCCCCCTGTCTATTCCTGGGAGGTAAGAGGCCCCACAGTTTTCAGACAGCATCCCTTTCAAAAGACTGGGGTTCTTTGTCAGAAAGTCACCGTCAGACTGATTAAAGTTCTGCCTGCTCCTATACTGCAACCGAGAGGATGATGCAACTGGCATGACTTAGCGTTGTCCGTCCAATGACACTCTTTCTGTGCCGTGTAAGGTAACAGACGAGTTGGATGAAACGTGTCTTATTTCTTTTGAAGCAATGATCTTCAGTCGGGGCATGGCAGCAGGCATCATAGCCACAATGGTGGTCGCCGATGACCACGCACACTGGGTGGCGAAAGCAGCCGGCGAATAGTTCAGCCTACCACTCTTTCAAAACCACCCGAATTGTTGCAATGAATTGGTGAAGCCATGTGCGCAGTAGGTTCAGCTGCCGCCAGCCCCTCCCCCCCTTAGCGGACCCGGCCAACCACGGCGGAAGGCGCCTGTGCAGGGAAACGTGAGTCGCACTTCATAAATTTTACGTTGACAACGGTGAAGGCGAGAGGAAGCACAAGATACGCAAACGCTGTCTCTAAACTGTTGTAACTCGGCTTTGCCTCTCGCATCGCGACGTACAAGAATATCAGTTACCAACTGGCCAAATCATCCAAGATGGGACACCCCTCCAATGGATCTAATGTTACACTTTTTCACACGGAATCCATTTGCATAAAATGACCTTTACATTTACTACAAAACTTCTACCCGGCACCGACCACGGTGGCGAATATCATTTCGAACTGCACTAGCGACCCAGATTTAGCCGCCTTCCACCCAGTCACTCCCATGGGCGGTAAGGAGTGCCTCTCTGATTTCTTCAAAGGTATTGCAAAAAACAACGCCTGCAAAAAACAAAAGCTAGCAGGGCTATCAAGCAAAGAGGGGGTTCTCGGCGGACGTACACTCGATTATTGACAATGTGGGCATGAGCAGAGAAGTACGAACACGACTGAAAGTGCTCCCCCCACCTCGAAACATGGACCCCTACCTGCACAGAGAGGAATAGCACGAGTAGCCTTCCTAAGGAAAGAACTTGAAAACAAAAAAAATTCATCTACACCAACGCTCCTTTGTACAACGGAAAAAAAAAAACACCCGCATTTCCCCGAAGGGGAGCATGGGGAAGTGCGAATGAACGGGTGATGCTGTGAGGGGGAGTTATGTTGAACTGTGTTGGCATTCGCCCGTTAGTTGCATTTAACACCCCCGCGTGATCAAGTGGGGATTCACACACCCCGTTAGTCGTTCTCTGGAAATCTTGGTGAATTAAAGTGTATGTTCGAGGAGATCACACACACACGCAAGTAAAGTGAAACGACAGTATTCTTTATTCAGCACTTGTTGGTGTTGTCGTTGTAGTTGACGGTCATTATGACCGCCTTGTGGTCACTGAAATGTACGGTCAAGAGTTGTTGCAAGACCGCGCGTATCAGACAGTTCCTCGCAAAGGCCAGGTCGATGTAGCTGCCGTTGATGGTGGTGGGAGCCTCTAGCGGTAGGCACGTCATGGAGTGGTTGGCGAGCATGTATTCCATCAACCACTCGCCGCCCTTTCGCACGTCCACGTTAAAGTCCCCAACAACCACGACCGGGTCCGAGGGCTTTACGCGCCTGGCCACACTCTCCATCGCCGCGTCCACGTATTCGACGACGTCGTCGCGCGAGATTTTTGGCGCGAGGTAGAGGGTGACGACCACGATTCCGTCGCCCGAGTACGCGTCGGTGTAGACGGCACTGTACGGCGACTCGTCCCTGACCGGCGAGGTGGACACGGCGTGCGACACGAGGTTCGCGTAGACGTGACCGACGAGGTAGACGCCGCAGTACTCGCCCCGACTTCCGCTCCTAGCGAAGCAGCAGTCGTCGATGGGGAAGTGGGAATGCACGGGTGATGCGAAAGAATTCTTCTTGGCCAATCGCCCTAAGTGGGTATGTGTTAAAGAAATTAGGAACTCTTTTTGGCCAATCGCCCTAAGTGGGTATGTGGTGCGGACGGACGGACGGCGGTGGACGCGTTATTCAGGGTCGCTTAAGAAGTGCATTCGCACTTAAAATACCTCCATCGTTATACTCGATCACGAAGGAGCCATGAAAAATTGCCTCGCGCTAAAAGACACCACTGCCGACGAAGCCGAAACTGCTGCTCTCCTCCTGGCAATAAGGTATGGGCAGCACAAGAACGAAAGCCTCCAAATAGTCACATATTCCAAAAAGGCTATGCAAAATATTATTAATGGAAGAATTCACAAGCGTCTTAACAAACTATAGCCAAAAATGTCGAATCAGTTCCACCGCGATGTCTGGACTCTAGGACACGAGGATGCGGTTCCGATAGCAGACGCGTTTAGGCAATAGTGTCTCCAAAGACACGTCCCCGGATCTCACGATTACCACAGGGAACGTCA
>NW_027526295.1:34559976-34612476 GCF_048455015.1 Haemaphysalis longicornis
GTTTAGACTTGGCTATGTTTATTTTTATTTAAGACCTCTGCAACACGGGATTTTGTCTGTTTACAATGAGCCTGCGCCTGTCTCTAGCATCAAGTACGAGAACTCACGCTTGCTCACAGAAGGCATGGTTGCGTACGAGGCGAAACACGTCGTGAGGTAATGGGGAGTTTAAGAATAGGGGAACCAAGCGTTGGAGGCCCCCAAGAAGTTCGTGGAACACAAAGCAACACGCTTGCGCGCGGCGAGTTTTAGAAGAGGGTCTTCTCCCACAGCTAACTCGCCGCCCGTTTCGGATGCGCGGAGTCCGATGTTGGGAACTTTAGGCTTAGCGCCGCGGCAGATATTTCATCGGCGCTATCGTTAGAGTCGCGAATGACAGTCCCTGACACAACTGTTCACCCCACAGTCACCCCTTTTCTCGTATGTGAAAGGTAGTATCCGTGGTGACTGCCATTTAAGCCATCGATGATCACGGCCTCGGCCGATGATCACGGCCATGGCCTCGGCCGATTTTTGCGCGCAGGTATCGCCACACTTCAGCCGCTCGCCGCACCGTGCGCAAACGGGTCGGCGGCACGGGGCCCGACATCCGCGGCCGGTCGCCGTAGATCGCGGCAGATATTTGAGCATCGCCTTGAAAATCGCAGCTGATGACACTACGCAGCAGAATTTTTCACCACACTAACAACAACTTTCGCGAATGTGGACCTTCTTTTCCGCGATCAGTGTGATTTTAAAAAGCGGCAACAAGGTATTGCTGTCGCGACCTACGTAGGTTCGAGCCGGCGGCGGCTTGCAGGCACGGTGGACGTGTGGGCGGAGCGTTTCTGCGAGCAGTAAACGCTTCATGATTTCCTCCTTCACCTATTTCTTGAGAACGACAACCGAAATCTACAAATTTAGCTTGGTGATCGTCGTAGCCGAGCTTAAATGTTGATCGGGGAAACGAGCCGCAGCTTACGCTTACACCGGGTTCGGTCGCATACGTCCGCATACACCACCCCGCTCAAGTTGTTTGCGGGCAGCCTGCCACAGTTATAAAGTCCCCATGAGGTCAAACTACGCTTTACGCACTGATAATGAACTTCAAACGCCGAAAATTAGCACGGAAATGCACTTAGAAAGCGCGTCCTAAACGAAATGTCACGCGCGGCAAGCCAACAACGCAGCGAGGTAGGAACGGGATCCTACAAGTGACGTCAAAACGATCGCAGCGCCGGCCTCTCCAGTGGTGGCCCTCGCGGCCAATACTTGTACGCATACGCTTATAAGGCATTTTCCCCTTTACTTCTAAGTTGAAAATAAACGTTCCGAGTTGGACGGAAGAAAAGAAGTTGTAATCCTTCAAGGCGACGTGGAAAATGTCAGCGTACTTTGCGACAGCATTGGTGAACTCGGCAGATCGAGAATGCGGCGTCCTGTGCACACATACGACGCAAAAAATAGTTGGAGAATGTCGCACAAAATCATCGACGTTGCAAAGACTAAAGATTAGGTCAATGAGGGCTGGGACTGACGCGAAGTTTTTTAAGGCAACTCCACGAAATAAAGTTAAGTAAAGGAGTAGAAATCAGGGTTCCAAACCTAAACCGAACGTAAGCGAACGCAAAACCGGAACTGAACCGGTATTTTTGCTGGAACGGGACACTAACCTGAACTGTTATATTTCAGCCTGCTAAACCCTAACCGGAACTTAATCGAAAAAGAAATAACGGTTACAAGCACACAACAATACGGTTTGACAGCCCTGTTGTCAATAACTGATGCCAGTGTCATCGGGGACTTTTATCTTTCACGCACCATCAATTTTGCAATCTGCCCTGCACTGTTGCCCTTCAGATGAATCAAAACGCTATAAACACTCTCTTCTCACAACAAAGAAACAGTGGAAACCTCAGGTTAAACCGAAGCTTTCTATGTCTCTCTTGAAGCGGTGTCGGAGAAAACGCATTGCAGGAAAGCCAACCTCGTTCCCGGAAAGCCGACTTCATACACTGGCTTTCCATGAAGGCCACATCAATCACACACTGCATAAAAATATAATGTAGTTACATGCATAATGGTTCTATCATGGTAGACGAATGCAGTTTAGTGTCATACGGTTGAGCGATGATGATGATGATGGAAGCATTCTCTTACAGGTGCCCATACGGCACGTTAATCACACCACACGCTTAATCAATGGTAAGCCCAATTCGACGCCAACGCTTAGCTAACCGAATCAGAGCATTCAGATGGCCTAATCACGAACTAATAACTTCAAAATCTTACTATCACATTCGGTTAGATGAGCGTTGTCGTAGATCGGAAATTTCGCTGATTGGATTGTGGACTTTACATTTGCATCAAAGAAGGATTCGCGTTCTAACCATCTATCTTGTTTTTGTTTAATTTCGAAATATTGTTTTAAATATTTTCTTATGTTCTAGGTATTTTTATTGGTTGAGGTTATCGGCTTTATTCAAGCGGGGCGAACACCATATACATAAAGAAAGGGGAAAAAAGAAGGCGCAGGCGGGCAGCAGAAGGAACTTTCTGCATTAGAACGCATAACGGCGACAACAGAAGGCACGTGCCCGCGAAAAATATCGGGTGCGAATTCGGCCTTTCGAGAGATAGCATTCTTTCGAAAGGACAGGTGTGTCTAGCGTTGGGTGCTAGACGTTCGAGTCCATCGATTGCTACAAAGGTCTGTCGCACTGTAGTCAGTCTTTCAGGAGAAGCTGCCTGTCGCATGCGAACGGAAAGCCCTGCTGTGCTCTGCCCCTCCGTGCGCGTGCGCGGCCGCGAATGTTCGTGCTTTTCGGGGACGTTTTTTGTAGATTTTTTCGTAGTAGGGGTGCAGAGCATTTCCTCTTTGTTGTCGTGATAGCAAGCCCGGTAAAGAAGGTGCCGTAGCCAGTTGTCGGCGCTATTTCTCTGCTGAGTCCCTTTGCACGCTTGTATTGGGACGCTGAGTGTATTGTATTGGGACGCACGAAAACAAAGCCCAACCTTGCCCTATTTGAAAGACCTAGGGTATGGTAATTCGCTCAACTCCATTATGGCCTCACGGATGTTTCAGCAGAAAAGACGTGAAGACGACACAAAAACGTCCAAATTTCCTGCGACACAACGTCAGAAGTGACGTAAGGAGGGAACAATTAAAGCATAATTAGCACAGCGTAAACACCTTGTTTATTAGTTTCTCCTGGTCCAGCGTCGTTGGCGTATAACCCGGTGTAGAATCGTTCCGCTATCTTTATTATCTCGTCCGCATTGTGCGTAATGCTACACTGTTGGTTTCCAGGTGCGTACATTTTGCCTCTGCCAACGGCCAGCTTTCTCTCTGCTGCCTTCAAGCTCCCTGCTTTTTCCAACGCTTCCACGCTAACTGCCGCGGTGTACTCACTAATGTCATTTGTTTCACTTCTGCTAATCAATTTTCACAGCTCCGCTAATTCAATTCGGTCCACCATACCTTACAATTTATATTCTTACGCTTTGCAAAAGTTCCTGCGTTTGCTGGGTTAGTTGTCCAGTTTCTTTCCTACATGCTGCCTCTCCAATAGCCGCTGCTGACTCTGCAATTGGTCGTGTTAGGTTGTCGTGTAGGGTGTCGACACTGTCCTCGTTCGCACCGTTCAAATGAGCGAGTTTGTTCAGAAGGGTTATTTTATACTCCTGGGTTTTATACCTCTGACTGAATTTTACGACTTTCTTTCATGTCCTTTTGAGATTCAGCTTTAGTTTTCACCTAACCATCATCTGATCACTGCACCGAATCTTACCTAGAACCTCCATGCCCTGCACAATACCCGTGTTGCCACTTAAAATGACTTCAATTAGGATTTTTTCTCACCCCGTCGGGACTTTTTAATGTCCCTTTGTTACTGTTTTGTTTTACAGAAGAATGTGTTCATTAGCCCACAGGTAATTTCTCTCCAGAAATCGAACCAGTGTATCTCCTCGACTGTTGCGAGCGCCTATTCGAAGATTTTCCGACTGATTTTTCCCAAAACTTTTTTTGTCACACTTCCCTAATAATTTACCTCTGAACCGGTTCACCCTTGCGAAGCGGTTCGAAACCGGCTCGGCGCATGATTTAGTTGAACCGGAACTCAGGTGGGACGAAGTGAAATTACCCGGAATTCAACCGGATTTTTTTTTCGCTTCGCCACACTGGTAGAGACAATATTTCTTAAATTTGGTCCTCTTGGAAATTCGAAGAAAGTGGGTTCGGAATGCGAGAGGAGCGCGCATCTCTAACACTACCACGTCTCGGTGACTTTAGGAGACTGGAGGTGCACATAGTGAATGCGCTGTGGCCTCCGACCTAGAAACGTTTGTTATTGACGTGCAGTGAGGGATGCATGAGCAATTTGTGAGTGGTAATCGCTGAAGGAGGAATAGCGCAAGTACCACAGCGCGTTCCCTCTTCTTCATTTGACATGAGAATTGGCACCAACTTTGCAGAAAAGTAAAAAAAGGCAGTACAAAACAACTGAAAAACTTCGATGCTGTTTTTCACAAGCCAGCGGCATTTCTCTTCTGCATCTAGCATGCTCTTGTTTTTTCCTACAAGAGTACCTGATCCAAGTGAGGGTGGCTCGCAAAATCAAAGAATTAAAAATGCGTGTAATGCCCCTTCTTGTTGTAATTTCCAAGAAGAAATCGCCGGAATTGTATATGCAACAGTGTAAAGGTTTACAAAAATTAAACTACCGTAAAGTTCCGGAAGAACGTCCCCCCAAAGTGCACTGATATCAAGTGAAAAATACGAGATCGGCGAACTTTCGGGTAAGGTACGAAAAACTAGAAAAAGGTGGCCGCTCCGTTAACGAAAACGGCGGAGATATGAAGAAAATATTCGAGATGGGCGACCTTTCGGGTCAAGCGGGGAAAACACAAATAAGTGACCGCATCAACACATAAATAGATGATTCGCGTTTACTTTGTTCACTCGTCGCCGCTAAAGCCACCGATTTTACGGGGTGGGCGATGTTTTTGGGGAGGGCGTTCTCCGGAAACTTTACGGTAGCACTAATACACACGGAATTCATGCGCTGATAACGATAAACACCACTGCTTTTTGTACCAATGCATTGAGCTAACTCATTTAAATTATATTCCAGTAATTTGCAGCGCAATCCGGCGCAAACTACCGCTGGGTAAGGGAGCGTTTTCTTGGGATAGCGCACATGTCCATTGCCATATATATATATTTTTAAATTGTTCTCTATGGCTATTTCAAAGGCCTTTTTTTATCCACACCATTGTTCGATTATTGCATAGTACTTCGTTCTGTGAAGCCACTGTTCCCAAATAGGGCAGTGGCTATATAAATAACTTAGGGTGTACTGTAAAACTTTTGCTTCGGTTGTTTTTTTTTTTCAATACAATCCCCAGGCGCTGTCTGTCTCTTTGTATGGCATTGCGGCTTGTTCTGGAACCAGCCGGGGCCTCAAGATGGGCAACATTTCTTATAAACGCTCCGTGCTCACGATCGTTTTGCTTGTGTTACAGATATCAGTTATTTCAAGTGTTCCCGTCACCCTTTCGCATGGGATTCTGAACTGAGACTATTGCGTTTAGTGTAATCTCTATTTTCTTGTGCCACCGTTACTTGCTAAAGCTTTTCATATACATGGCTCCTTCGTTTAAGGAAAATGATATCGAAGGCACAAGTGACCCTGGATCAGAACAGCACCCCCGTAGTTTGAGTCTGCAGATTGGGCTTCTCAGGAAAAATTAATGCTGGTATGAATATTTGATTCCATTTGAAGATGTTGGGTTTACTCTTCTATTATTTTTACTCAAGATTCCGCTTAGTGCGCCACTGAGCACACACACCCTGATGTTGAATTCCAGTGGCAGATCCAGAGCACCTTCAGAGCAGCTTTTTTGCTCCGTTTCGAGCGAACACGTTCCAACGTCAGATTGGAAGCAACCAAATCATCTTCCAATGGCAGATCGAGAGCGCCGTCGCAGCCGAGATTGCTCCGTGGAGCAAGAAAAGTTGATCCCCCGAAATTGGCGGAGTCGGCCGGAACTCGTGGGTGGCCTCGTCTTCTCTTGTGACGTCGTCGCCGTCTGCTTCCACGCTACCCCCCCCCCCCCCCCTTTCGAATTGCTATGGCGCCCTCTTCGGCAAATACGTGGAATGGCCATAGTCACAAGAGGAAAATAGATGCTGCACGTAGTGTCGCGTTCATGCTTGCTGCTTACCGAAATTGTGCTGCAGCTGAAACTCGGAATTAATTGGCAAGCAGCCCAGCTGGAACTCCGACTGGATGGACATGGCGCATAAACGCGCCTTCGGCGTTTTCTTTTTGTTGCGGGAGCTACAATGGCCGTATTATCGTAGTTTTGCTGTGACCGGCGGCCTCAGCTTGGTTACCCTAGCTGGCAACGGTTCTTAGGGAACCTGGAGCGGCTAGGGAACCTTGCGATTCCCTAACCGCCGCAGCTGTCAGCGCCGCTGGCCGCGCCAAAAACTATAAACAAAATACAAATATAAAAAAAATAACAAAACAAAAAGTAAAAATGAAATTGGATTTAAACTATAAAAATACAAATCAAAAATTTAAAAGGTAAAAAAAAAAAGAAAAACCGTATATATAGGAAAGGCAGCTCGGTGGGACTCGTCATCAGGCTTCTTCGTCGGAAGGAAACCAAGGGGAGGCAGCGAGCCGAGAAGACGGAGGAAGAGCGATCCGCACGCCTCGAGAACCGTCGTAACCGTACAGAAAACCATGCTAAACAATAACATTAACCGTACCGCTCGCTACGCACACAGAGGCATAAGTGAGTTAAGCCGCAGCCATTTGTTCCTTTCTTTTTCGCCTGTCAGCAAAAAGGCCGACGAAACGTTCGTCACGGGCGGCGTTGGGCGCCGTCGAGACTACTACTGAGCTCCCTTTATCGGCAAAAAAAAACGATCTTTAGTTGAGATCCGGCAAGAAGAAAGTGCTTGCAGGGAAGCAGACGTTTTTGCAAAGGCGCGACGTGAAGGCTGCCGGGAGAGTCCTGTTCCCGTCATGCTTCGGCACTTTCTCCGGCGGGACCGCGCGCATTCCAAAAGCAGTTTCGGTGCACCTGCACTTCGAGGAAGTAGCATGCTCTGCGGCGAGGCACGGCGACCGCTCCCGATCTGCCGTTGAAATTCAATATAAGATAATCCCATCGTTAAGCTTCGCCACAATGCCGTCGAACGACCAATTAATACAGCCAACCAAGGCGAATCACGATGTAGGACATACGATAGGCTCCAAAATTCATTCTGCACTGTGGCCTCACGCAGTGCAAGCATGACGTTCTGCATCGCGGGTTGTCACAGCGCAGAGCTGATTTCTGAGTCAGATGGCATCCACGTAGCTGTGGTCCGCCGAATTTGCTTGATTAGCGCCGTGCATTTCAAACTCAGGTGCATTGAGTTAACGATGAGCAACGAGTCTGCTTTACAGGGTACTGAATTCTTTTGAATTTTGCAGGTGTTACTTGGGCGGGTCTTTTAGCATCAACAAATGGGTGTAGTTTGACGTACCGGGATTCACTGTCAAAATTCTCGGTAGATCGAGCACATTACAATTTCGGCCCAGCATGTTAGCAGGACGCTGGAATGCGTGCAATTTTAACCCACAATATGTTGCACCAATTTGCGGAGCGCGGTACTATCACTCGCAAACACACCTTTCTTCTGTTTTATCGGTCTCCTTCTTGATTACCTAATAGTGCGCTTCAAAGCGCTTATCGAAGACCATTTTCGCTGGCAAACAAATAGGCTTTCTAAAACAATGATTTCTTAACATGGTACTCAAAGCTGGGAATATTGAACTACCATGTAACAGACATCCTCGCCTAGAAGCTTTGTTAAAACATTCCTGCCGTCTTCTTGCAGGGCTGACAGCAGGGTGGAGCGCTCGACAATGCCGGAGGAACAAAAGGCCGCTCTACAGGACTTCCTGAAGGCGGCGCAGAATGGGCTTCACCAGAGGAACTGCACCCGTATCTACACCGACTGCCACGACACGACCATTTAGCACTTATGTAATTCACCTAGAACACAAATAATTCACACCTGTCGTTAATATTTAACGCCACTCATCGAGATTCGCAACCAAGAACTTGCAACGGGCGTTGCCATCTTTTGCAATTGCTACGGCAGTTGTCTAAACACTTAGGCGTCTGAGCCACAAAAGCCTTCGTGATTACGTGGGATATGGCGGTGTCCCTTAAGAGCTTGCGTACAGGATCATAAACATGCAGCCATGCTCTGCGTAACACTGCGTAAACACGCTGTACGAACACTTTTTTAAGGCTGTGAGAGCAAGCCCCCTCCTGCAGGATACGTTCGGTGGAGTTAAATACTCACAGCGGTTAGTAAGAGGGGAGCAAACATTTCTTTACCGCAACGTGCTCAACGTCCATTATCAATGTTTATTAATAGAAGTAGAGGCCCCTTGCACGAATGTGGTTTTCATCCAGGATAGCAAGTTCAGCAATTCTCCTAGGCAATGTACACTTACGCCAATTCATGCTTGATAATTGAACCTCAGTAGTTTTTTCACGACTTTCAGTAACCAATACCGCAAGAAAATGAGGCTGCAGAGAGGAGGGTAACGAGATTAGTGCAGAACGTCCAGATTTGCCTATAAGGTGGTTATCAAATTATAATGTGGGAGTGCTGTATGTAAGGAGCCGCTAATGCAAATGGCGGGAACCTCACAAGTTCCTAGGTCACTTGTAGAAAGCCGATGTTGTGTTCACGCTACACGACCAGTGCTGGTTACTTGGCCGTAAGGAAATGCATGTATGTACGTCATGTTGTGGAAGGGGTGAAATAAGCTGCCTAACAAAACGGGAATGTTAAGCGACCACTTCGAAGGACACTGATGAAAATATCAACGGGCGTTGAGGAGTAACTCCAGGACTAGCCACGTTTATCGGTGTTAACACTATCGCAGACGTACTGCGATAACTGAGTGTCTTGTCGCAGGGTCATTTACTAACCCTCGTGGTAAGACAGCGGCGATGGAATGCAATGAAGTCATGAAGGTCTGTGGTGTTAAGGAGGCTCCACATGAACCAAAGGAACACTAAGCAGTTAAGGCACAATACACGTTCAATGTTTGCTTTGACGATAAGCCGTTTATTTTGGTGTGAGGAGCGGTTGACATTTCAGCAATGTGCCTTTTTCTTCGGTTTTGGGGGGCTTTTTTTCTAATTTCGGCAATGAAAGAAAATCGTTTCCTCTCAGTTCGTAGGTGCAGTGTGCGTGAAATTGAACAGCTCTATGCGCATAAGCAGGAGAGAGTTCATCCTCTTTCTTGGTTGATCATCATAGCTGCTGGACAGCAACTTCGCAGGAGTGTTCACATCATTAGGCTGGCGCGGAATAAATGCGGCCATGATTGAAGTATTGGCCCCGGTGACGGCTGAAGGTTTCCTTTTGGGCGACAATATAAGGAAATAAAAGGCTGAGGAACGATGATACAATCCGACGGCGGTGCTGGTTAATCGTCGCAGTGTTTGCAGGCAATAGGCGAGCGATACAACCATTGCAGCCAGTGTCTGCTTTTAGTTTTGAGGCTATGCAACGCATGCGTTATTTCTAATGGATTGTTTCATTTATCAACATCATCGCAGACGACAAGACTCAATTCACTGTCAATATTGTTCAAACTCCAAGAGCAATTTCGGTACTTTGAAGTTTGTCCTACCTTACAAGGTCAATGCGTTCGGCGGCACCCACTGCTAACTGTGGCGCGGAACTATTTAGTTGTAATCTTTTTGCGCGAGTTTGTTCACCACGCCTCGGGAACGTTCAGCTGGGAGTGATTGTGCTGTATCTTACGAAGTTTAAGAAAGTAATGTGGTCGTCTTCTGGCAGTTTTCTTTTCTGGCTCCGTTAGTTATCCCTGCACTGTCAGGTTCTTTTTTTCTTTTCCTAATGTACAACGTTTAAACAAGGGGCTTTACGGGGCTGCTCGACAGTCCTTCAGAGTTCTCTACCAGATGCCACGTTAGCGTGACAGCGGTCAGATCTCGTTACGCATTTAATGCATTCCGTTCTGGTTTTTTCAGTGCGGTGCAAAGTGCCTGCTACGCACGTTTACATACACTCCCAAAGCTTCAAAGAATATGGACCTCATTTTAGTGACTTATCATCGCAATTCCAATGATAACAAAGCGCTCCTTCAGTTTATAGCGCAGGCCCACCATTAAAATTTTTTCTTGCTCTGGGCGGGTTCCCGGTAGTAAAAAGTTTACGTTCCTCTGGAAGCACAAACCAACGATTATTGAGTACAGCTACCATACTTGGAGCCGCGCGTGCGGCCACATGTTTCCCTTACCATGCGGGTGTAACAAAAAAACTAAGTTCCCATAACTTATTACGCATGCATATTTACCAGAAAAAGTTTGGCGCGATGGAATGGGTGAAACGATAGATACTTACGCGCAAGTTAAATTTACGGGTCGAGGCTTTTGCTTGTGAAACACAGTTATTTTTAAGTAAGAGCCGCTTTCGAACGTAAATAAGGATGTTAACAAAGGCTTGTTTAGGGGCTAGCTAGTATAGTTTAGAGTTCAATATTAACGTGCGCTGCATATTTCGACGAGGGACAGGGACAGTGGAAAAGAGAAAAGATTACGCACCATCGTTCGGTTTTGTCTTTTCCACTGTCCCTGTCCCTCGTCCAAATATGCAGCGCACGTTAATATCGAAGTAAATTAGCAATCCAACTTGCACAGAAGGCTTGCGTTCAAATCAGTTATCGCGGTTCTTATGCCGCCATGCAAACACCGAAACTGTATGTCCAGTTCACTCACCTTCAGTAGAATTTGCGACTGCTGGCCAGTGCCTATAAAAAGAAATGATCCGCTTGTCTGTCTGCACATTCATCACCTAGAGGTTCAAGTTCTTCTGGAAAGTTGCATACCAATGTTTAGAAGTGAACCACAAGTGCCTCACTCATTAAATTACGTTCATCATTTTGAAGCGCTTTGTAGACGTGTTTACAACGCATCGCTGTCACAAGAATGACTCGCGACTGGCCGGTCCTTTGCCTGCCGCAGTGCTCACATGGCCCATTATCCTCTTTTGCGCCGGATTCGGAAACGGCCATACTCGAATCATTTGTATTTATAAAGCCTGGTTTCTAGTGAAAACTAGGCAAGGATGTTTATCTGCGTTTTTTATATTTTGGTGTCCTCGAACGGGATTACACGTTCCTCACCCTGCCATGACGTTTAGTCATTTCAACAATTATTTTGCTGTGATGGTGTGTTCTTTTTCAAAAGAAATGCTTCCAGACATTGAGTGTCATTGCATTCATAAGTTCGGGAGAGTATTTCATTTCAGGCAAAGCGTTCTTTATTGCGGAACTTTTTTGGTAACTCACCGAACTAACGTTGTAAATAGCAGTATTGTATTGGCAAAAATGGTATAACAGCGCTGGAATAAAGCACTATGACACAAGATAAAACCTTTGTTGTCACTTTTGTCGTTTTTTTTCCATCTCCTGGTGAGGCCATGCTTTCATCAGACATATGGCACGCAATTTCTTCTCTTTTGGCTGTCCGAGTTTATTTGCTAAAAGATGCTCGTCACCTCGCAATGAAATCAGCAAAACTAAGAATCACTCATTCATAAAATATTTGACTTTTCCCCCATAGGCAGCAATGGTTTAACGACAGAGTGCACAGCACGTCCCGCCATACCAAAAGAACAATTCATTGTTCTTATATAGCATTATCATTGAATATTGTCTTTAATAATACAAGGCATCCCCATATCCAGAAGCAGCTTGAAAGAAATAAACGCCAGTAACGTATTGCAACGCAAGTTCGCGGCCTTTGCCTAAGCACTGCGGCTGAGCTGGTGGTGATTCGATGGGTAACTTCGTTTGCCAGGTGGCTAAGGCATTGTACCACTGAGAACAAGATTGTGAGCATAGTTGTCGGCCGAGGTGGTCACCTTCCTGGTGGAGGCAGGGACAGAAACGCCCACCTGTTGGCGTTTTACGCACAACAAAGATCTCCAGCTGCCGTAGGTTAATCAAAATACATCCACGCTTACGCACTTCTGCGCAAGTGCTGCTACGTCAAGGAGAGGCCCCCATCAGCACCGACGTAAGCAGAACTGAATCGTTCAACGCGCATGAGGAAAAACTGCTTGTGAATAAGAAATGCTAGATGTATCTCGTCTTCCCTAGCCTGGCTAAAGAGGAATGTATGTCATTTTTTCCCTCAGAGCCGGGGATGATGACGGGAGGATGGAGTATGTTCTTTTAGAGCAGGATGCGTTTTGACTTCATATAAATAATGTATGTGTCTGCGTGCGTAACAATGATTGTTCTGCTATCTTCCGTGCTTTTCTTTCCAAGTCCTTACCTGGAGGAAAATCTAGCACTATGAAATTGGGACACGAGACTGGCATGCATTTGCGGCAAAAGACATACATCATGTTATTTTATGATTAAACCCTCTTACCAGTTAGGTTACGCCACTTGTACGTACCGGTGGGGTAATTTATATTTACAAGAGAAAACGTGTGTAGCAACAATCCCTAAACTGTATTCAATTCAGTTAGACTTTGCTTAGCGTCAGTCGGAGTGTACCGAGAGCAGGACGAGATCGGGCTGAAGTGTCTTTGTAGCGTATGCACCTACAGCCAAAATTCAGCTAGAAGCAGGTACGCATTCCCGACTTTGATATAGCCTGCTGGGATATCGCTGGGCGTTAAGAATATGCTGCAAACAGTAGTTTTGAAGGCTTCCTTGTAATGAAACGATCGCCCTCTCACTAGCGCAGGGCCAAGCCTACCAAGTTTTGGTTTCAGTGTATGCTGTATTAGCCCACAACACACACACGGCCATCCGAGCATCATGCCGGAATGGCCAACGGGACGCATTTATTGCGACATCCAGCTACACTGGCTGCCGGTCCACTCCGGCATTAGGCGCAACAAACGGCGCCAACCAGACAGGGACCTCTGACTCCCAGGGCGAAGGTGCATTCGTTGCAGCCCGCGCCGGACTGGCCCGCGACGTCGAAGCCTGACAAACGAGTCGTCAGGAGAGGAGCCCCGCAGGCACTCGAGATGAGGTTATTAACTGCCCTGTTTTTTGACAATGAATTCTCACATTGGCCTGAAATAGCACGTTTACAGCTTCAGCTAATTTGGCGGCGGCTGGCAAAAAGGCCGGCTGGTAAAGAAGCTGAAGAAGCCTTCGTCACACTTATAGTAGTAAAAGCGTTCACTCAGGAATAGCCGTGGGTCAGTCGAGAATTCCCCGGTGAAAAGGTGGTGTAGTGCGCGAGTGGAAACGACCCCTGTCGTTGGTCCAGGGTGGACGACATCCGGCTACACTGTCATCCGGCCCAATGTCAGGACACAAAAATACGGACAAAGAAAATCCACCGTGAAAACTATGGGGTTTGACTGCACTGGGCGTAAACGAAAACATATGGCTCTAAAGCGAAAGCTGAAAATGAATCATTCAAGCAAACTTTATTGGCGAGTCTGTGTTGCTTAAACCGCGATGTGCACGGCTGTCTTTGGCTGAGGAACAATAGTTGACTCCTACGTACTTCAACCAGCTTATTTTAATGTTTAAAACAGCGCATTCATCCAAACAATCGCTGAGTTGTAAAAAACTAACAATCGAAATATAACTAGCCGCACTCTAGGCATCCATGACAAATTTCTCGCGTCTGCTTGCGGTTCAAAGCTTCCGCGAGTGTTTCGTTACTCTCAATATTGCTCAACAATGAGAAGTGATAAAACTGCAGAATTGGTGCAAGTTTGTCAAGCACTTCATGCGCCTTCGAAGTGTTTTTCACTTGGTAAACTTCAGTCGAGCTGCTGCCGGTCATCACTGAAGAGATAGTGACCCCGAAAGATGCTCGAAGACAAATTTTTACGATGTTATAGGTGGCGCACTCAGGTATCGGCGATTTCTGGGAAACAATTTATCGTGCAGGGCAAACTGCTTGTTTCCAGTAAAGGAAAAATGACCACAACACCCCAGTGCATGTCCACCGGCGCAAGTGCCGGGGCGCTGGAGTCTCATGCACCCCTAATGCACGCAATAGTTGAGCGACAGTGCTGTCAGCAAATTCCAGTGGCAAATTAGAAGTGCAAAGTCTGAAGTTGTATGCTGCATTTTCCAACATTGACGAGCCACGGAGAGATGAAGGGGCACCAGCCCGTTTCCTTCACTGACAGGTGCACGGTGTGAAGGTATAGACAAGGCAATTCATTATTGAAATAAAGGCTGGGGATATTTTTTTGACTGTAATGAATGCGCTTACACGGTGGTGGCGTATTCTTTCTCGGTGACAATAAGCAGCTTTGCGCTGCAGCGCAGAATTCATAAACTGAGCAAAAACAACCAAACTCCTCTTACCCCGCCCCACCCCCTGCCCTGTGCCATCGAAAAATATTTTTGCGTACGCCACTAGAACCCTCTTTAGCTGTCGCCGCGCAGGTAGCGATCATTAAACAAGTGGGAGTGAGTTCAGTTACAGGAATAGCAACAATATTTTATTACCCCCTTGATCTTGCGTTTAAAATAGGTTAGAGGGCTCTTGTTTTCAGTTACCCTTTTTCGTGCCTTTCATTTCATACAGCACTTCTGTATTTCTTTATAAGCAAAATAAACCAGCTGACAGCTTGTGCAAGCAGCTGCCTTGGTGCGCTTGTATTCCTCACTCCGTAATCTCCTTTACAAGCCTTCGCGAGGTCACGTGCCTATCAGCCCACTTTAGCCATGAGTAGGAAACCTGCATGCGACAAGCGCTGCGAAGGAGAACGAGGAGAACACGCAGAAAGGGTGGATGGCAGAAGACGAGCGAAATTTTACTTGAACACATACCGGAAAAAACACAAACAGCAGTGTGTGCGCAGTCAAAGATAAGGTCAATAATCGCCATAACAAGGGTTAAAGTTCAGGCATGGCAAGTTCGCGCATGCCTAGGCAGTGGCACAAAGCGACTGCTTTACTTAATACGCGTTCTTTTGAAAGTGCGTATGCTCTTTACTTAGAGGCAACTCCACCAAACAAACACTTGGCGTTCGCTTACGCCCCTCACGCGCACTTTAAGAATGTGTAAACCACATGGCTTAAAGCTCGTGTCCACACACTGTTAAAGCGATGAATAGGACCGATAATCACGGGACGGACGAAATTTTCTTGAAGATCTATACACAGTCGTACTTGCTGTCATTCCTAAGTACATATTCATCCAGCCCTACTCTCTACACTTTTCCAGGGCTGTTGTCCGGAATAGTCCAGAGCGCGGGGGCGCAATTAAGTAGAACAGGTGAAGGATAATCATTTGGCGCTTTATATCAGTTTCCGCCGCTATAATGCCGCAGCCCATTAGAGCAGGCAGTTCACAAATGAAGAACGCGTTTGCGGTGCCGTCTCATGGCGTCAAAACTTCATTATTCGATAACGCGTTTCAACATAAAGGGCGCTTCTATATAGGGGACATGGCCTACAAGGTCGCGGGGGTCGAGCCGGGAGGCGAACGCTCCCTAGGGCTGACGCCCTCGTGCTCCTTGTCCTTGGCCTTGCCGGGGGCCACCTTGACGCGCTCGAAGTAGGGGTAGTCGCCCTGGATGAGGATCTCGAAGTCCCGGTAGCGGACCTCCTTCCCCAGGTACGGGATGTAGATGCACCGGTGCGAGGGGATGATCTTGCCGGGCGTCATCTCGCCCTTGTGCACGTGCCGGCCGATGTAGATGAGCTCACCGCACGCGCTGCGGCCGGACGGGATCGCGTTGCGGGGCATCACGCAGCCGCCCATGCGGATCTGCAAAGACAGCGCGACGACATGTGTACCTTGCTTTTGTACAGATGCTTGCTTTCAGAAGCCCAGTAGGCGGGCCGGGGGTCGACAAGTGTGGACGAAACGAAAGCGCGGTTGCGGTGACTCCCGCAGCGATTAATACCTCTTGAAGCAGTTCGTAGTCTGTCCACACAAATTAGAGAAAAGAACTGTGTCGGAGTGACTTCACCTATTCTCATCGGCAAGAAGCTGAAGCATGGAGTCTACTCCTATAGTGAACCCCATCAAGTGCCATGAGCGACCCCCCGAAGGAGCGTGCTCCTATCTAAGAAACATGAAGTGTGCGGAAATTGGTTCGAAGAGGGGAATGAGAGGAAGAGTAAGTTGAAGGAGGCACGCGTACGGAACAAGGAGGGCTAGTCATGGCGACCCCTGCGAACGAAGTCTAGACCACGCCCCTGGAAAGACGCCTAGGCTGAAGCCTCCGGACACCAGCTCCAAACTACGATCTCGCGTGCAGCAACGCACGTCTGGCGGTCGGGACACGAGATCCAGCTGGGCTGCCTGGCTGGAACGCTTGGGCTGTGCACTCCAGACACTTCACGACGGCGCCCGGGGCTACGAACCCTGGGCTCCGGCCGCGTTTCCTACAAGCAAGCCTCACATGATGTGATTCACCACCACATCCTTGCGGCTACAACCCTGAAAGGCCATGACTTTAAAAGTGAGCTAAAACGAAGGACTATATCTTGTGTTTGTTTCAAGAACCTTTTAACCTTTCCGCAGTGAGGAATCTGGTGTTGTGTCGCGTTGTGCACATCATCATCCCCGTATTTTTAAAATATCGTTTTTCCGCGTGTTGTTTGCCCGGCTAATTGACGTGACAGCTGCTCATGACATTAAGGCATCGAAGAAATGCAAGCCCGACAAGTACGCTGCCGCAAGACCTTGCATAGGGAGCAGCAGTTTTCGAATGCTTCCTACGACTGGAAGATTTAGTGGACATTAAGTGCGCGTGCGGTAAGCTAGGGCACGAAGGAAACAAATCCCATATTTACGAAAAGGCGGCGATGTTTCTGGGCACAACACTAGCCCCAATTTGATGAACCACGACATAAGGAGTGCTTAAATCACGCTGTCGCGAAGTATGCCTCCATTCCTCCGTTGCAGCCATCACGTCTTACTCGTTGTCTTAGTATTTCCAAAGGGAGGGTGTGTAGGAGAGCCGGAAATCTCCGCGAACGAGGAAGGGAGCGCGTGGTACGGTAGCAGCTGAGGCGTGAGAAAGGATGGGGTCAGTCCGGAATGGGCGGTCAGAGCTGCAGCAGAGGGCACCATGCAGCAGCAGCGAAAGCGTGGGAGAGTGACAGTGAGTAGCGTCGAACGCGACACAGCCGCTCTCGATGCCAATCTTGTAGACACCGCCGGCCGACAAGGCGCAGCACCTTCGTGGTCCCATTTGTACTGCGCTCCGGTCTATGTCGACCGTTTTTTGGTTATTGTGCGCAAACCAATGAAACCTAAACAGCTCTTTGAGGTAATTTGCCACCATATGGATGGTTCGGCCCATTTATTGGCTATCCTGCCACAGCATTCAGCTTAGGATTGTTTCAAATGTACCGAGAAATGAATCGGCCCTACTAACCCAGGAGTAGTTGACGGAGGGCGCCTTGACGAGAACTTCGTAGATGCTTGAGGAGAACTCGACCTGGTCGAGGGAGACGAAGCAGACCTTGGCCGAGGGAAGGACCTTGCCCGGGAGCACGTTGCCGCGCAGCATCACGCGCCCCACGTAGAAGTTCTCGCCGTTCAGGTTCTGGCCTGCCACCAGCGAGTTGCGCGGAACGTTGCCGTCGCTGGCGCGGACCCAGTCGTCGGCTGCCCAAGAGCGGGGAACAGGTTTTAATGCGAAACTTCTTCAGGGTAACAGTGGAGCGCCGGTGGAAAGGAAGCCCGAATCGTTAGACCTCGGCTAAACCACCTGTGCGGCTAAGGTCTCCACTAATGTTTATGTCTAGTGGTGGAATCGAAAATTCGCGGGAGGCCACGGGTGACGTCATATGTCCGATGCGTTATGCTCACAAACCACATGTTTTACCGTAGCGCCACCACGCGGCTGCGTTGCGCAGTCTTAAGTGCGCTGCGCAGCTGTAACTGGCTGGAGAAATGGTGTGACGCAAGCCTTGGCGCACAGGCGGCCCCATGAGCGGAGCAGTCAACGAGGCCTTCACTGGCGGTAGACGACCCGGGATCTTCATAAGCCACTTTTGCTCATTAAAACAGTTAAAAGTACACATAAAGCTGTTTCGGGTGCGTCCCATTTCTCCGCTCGTGCACCTTCCCTCACGATGAAAATGTTTCACACGCGACGCGGCCTGATTCTCGTTGTCTGCGCCAAGTTTCTCGTAGGGCATCAAAATGTGGAACCAACTAGAACGTTTCACTTTGCCAACTAGCAACTAAGGCAGCTCAAAATACATTTTTCAACGTGGTTGTTCAATCCCCGGTGGGTACAGGTAAAGATAATAACCATCATGACCCTCGCGTAAAAAAAACTTGTCAATAAATGTAAAAACATTTGAACTAATGAAGGAAACTGAGTAAAGTGGCGTAGGCGGCTAACGGTACCACGTGAAAAACAGAAAAAATAGTGCCTCAGCTTGCACCAGAAATATCTGCCCCTTTCGTTGCAAATGTCGACAAAAGACGACACTCTTCGTCGAAATTGGCCTAGTAAATGCCTCTCTTCGCTTTTCCGCTCACTCCTCATGTTGTTCCTCTTGCGTCGCGCTCCTCCCAAGTTAAACACGCTAAAGGTTTGCTGAAATCAATTTAAAATTACCGCGGTCCACTGCTCCAGGCTGGGTGCCTCGATACCAGCGCTGCCGTAAGGCGGAGACGCGCGAGAATCGAGGCGCCCTACTCCAAGGTTTATAGTACCGCGTTGCCCTAGTCCACGTGTGTTCCAACCAGAACGTGAAATCTATCTACTGGAGCCTTTCGTAACTGTTGCCGCTTCAGTACTTGAAATGCCGCCAGAAGCTATAGTTGCGAGGGCGATAAGGCGATAACAGGCGACAGAGAGAGAGAGAGAGAGAGAGAGAGAGAGAGAGAGAGAGAGAGAGAGAGAGAGAGAGAGAGAGAGAGAGAGAGAGGGAGAGAGAGAGAGAGAGAGAGAGAAATAACTTTATTGGGACAGGCTGGTGATCCTAGGCGTCGGCCAAGAACCCCTGGGCTCTAGCAGCGTCCTCGGCCAGCTGGACGGCCCAGACTTGACCAGCTGGGTCCGAGCTGAGCAACACGATCTCCCATTGCTCCGCCCGGGTCATTCTGCCGGCGGTGGTTACCGCATGCAGGCCGGCCCATAGCTTATGTGCTAGATCTGCCCTTTCTTTACATTTGAGACATGTGCCGGAATGTTGCCCTGGGTATCAGTAGCTATACATAACCGGGCTCGGATATGAATTCGCCTGAAGTAGTCGCCATACGACGGAATTCCGCTTGTTGAGTGACGGGTGAGCGAGGGGAAAACGGCCCCGTTCCAGACGGCAGTGATTTGTTATGTCCCTGTAGGACACCAGCCGATCCCTACCCGACCATCGGATCCCTACCCGATCCGATCCCTACCAGACCGTACCCGACCATCCGTACCCGACCATGTTATCTCGGTCGGTGAATCCTTGAGCAGCACCGTGCCTTACATTCGCTTAATTTCTTGTTCTTGTTCAACAATGCTGAGAAGGATGAACATATAAACTATACTTAGACGTTTAAATTTGGCTGCGAGTATATAAGACTATTGCGCAGACTTCGTTTCACTATGGCCGGGTGGGTGAATCAAGTCTCAGACAGACCAAAAGTTCTGGATTTATGTCGCCCACTAAAGACTATCTTCTTTAAAACAGTGAAAGTCTGGTCATGCACCAATCCGTTAATGCGGCCTTCGGTGACCTCACAAAACTGACTACTCGCTGTTACTGGCGGACATCAAGTAAAGCTACCGCTGGTACACGTGACCGTCGGATCATACGGACGGTCCCGTTTCTTGATACCGCTGGAATGCTAGCGTGGGATTACCGGAGTTATAACACTGTTTCGGTGCCACCCCAATGACCTCGCTACTGACGTTGTGTAGCGGGAAGTTTCAAAGTCTGTATAATATTTGCGAATTTTTTTGAAGACAACATGGTTCAGAGCAAGACCAGACTTTGACAGGTTATTAGGTGTCAGTTCTCAATGTGGCCTTCCCCCCTCACCACCCGGAAAGATGGACGATTCTCTGACCGGGCCTCTACTCCTCGTCTTATTCTCCACACCGACTCCAGCCTCCCTACTCGCATAGGCAATGGTGTCCAGTGAGGCACCACCCCAGACTTGACCTGCAGCGCCAACCTTCTTAAACTCACGCACTGTCGTCACCCTGATGAGGTAGCGCTCACTTCCTCATCAAAACGCACCTCTCCGCTAGGAGTGCCCCACCCCACCCTACCCTGCACACACTGGCTGGGACCTCTTCCTCACAGAATGCCCCTCCGTCCCATCAAGGCTTTACCACAAACAACTCCTAGACAGGACGACCGAGCTTCTTACTGTCAAATAAACCGCCACGACCACTCTCGACCACGCACCTCACTCTAATGCGTCGACACGCACCTCCGCAATCTTTGGGAAGCCTACACTAGTCTCGAACACCGGTGGCGGAAACACGAACACCGCCGACACCGTAAAATAAACCTCACCCCCCTCCGCACGAGAATGAAAATGCACGCCGACACCCTGGCTCGAAATCACTGGAATAATACGTGTAACAACAAGCATGGCCAACTATGCCAAGACAGCTTGGTGCATACTATGCTCACTACTATACCCCACTACTCCCGAAACCCAGTCTCACAACTGCGCCACTCAATTATCTATAAACCCAGATTACCCCCAGATGCCTTCTGAGACTCCTTTAGGATTTACACATACCACCCTTTCCCTCACCTAACGGGGTCCCGCAAGGACACGGGCACCACAACCCACAGCTCGACGCCCCAATCGCCTATGCAGAGCTGCATACTGCAATCCAAGCCCTCCGACATAACACTGCTCCGGGCCTGTTTATATCATTAATGCCTGTGCTACAGCACAACATTTAATCCTCAGTTGCAGGCTTACTTACAGGTGCAAATGGTTCGAATGCCTTTGCGTGACTTTTCATTCTTGTCTGCACCAGATTTTGCGTGTGTGTAACTTTTTACCGTAATAAAAGAATGAAAATCAAATGAACTACTCCAACGCTTGATTTAAGGTACACTTTTTGATATTGATCCGGAAGAAACATTGCCAGCGTCGTCCCAGTCCTTGCGCAGCCGGTCCTGTGTGGAGCGCGAAGAGTCGGAGCTCGGCCTCAGCTTCTGTATCGAGCAATCTTCCCAACAACGGGAACAACCAGCTGCTAATTACGACAACAGGGAAAATGCAAGACGAAAACAACTTCCATGCCTCCGGGGCCGTCGGCTTTGGCTGATGGCATTACGATTCCCGGTAATCGTATGAAAGGAGATGGTAAAACAGTTTGTCCAACCTTGCCCAACATTCCAAAAAATTATATCACATCAGTTCACGTTGTAAAGGCATGAGAGTATGCCGACATGCACTATGGGGCGCGAACAATGCAAGTCGAGTTCCAAATAACCTACTGTGTGCATAGACGCCTGCTAGTTTTATACAAGGCTTTTAACCAGTATGGGGGTTTGTTGAGAAAAACATTAGCGATTGATTACGATACCGATGAGATGGTCCGTTCAAGCTCACAGGCTGTGTTCGTAAACAGGGAACGGCGCCATTTCCGATTCATCCACAAATAAATCGGGGTTTCAACCTTGTCTGATATTTGTAGGTGTAAACCAAACCACAGAGACTTAGGAAGGACATTCATTTTTTCATTACTGCATTTCTGTCCTTATACGGAGTGTAAAAGTCAGTTCGGAGAGGAGTTAGTGCTAGTCAGTTTACATAATTTCTGCAGGTGTGCCGCCATAATACGTTTCCGCAGTAACCACACACACGCACACTCACACAGACACACGCACGCACACACACACTCACGCACGCACGCGCACACGCACACACACATGCACACACACACACACACGCACACGCACAAACACACCCGCACAGACGCACGCGCACACGCAAACACACACACGCACAACCGCACGCATGGCATACGCACGCGAACACACATACATACACGCAAACACGCACACACGCACGCACGCACACATACTCGCACACATAAACACGCACGCACATACACACGCACGCACACTCATGCACACGCACGCGCACGCGCGCACACACACGCACCCGCACACACACACACAAAAGCACAAACGAACGCACGAAGGCACACACTCACGCACGCACCCATACACACGCACACGCACGCACGCACCCATACACACGCACACGCACGCACACACACACGCACATACACACACACGCACGCGCGCCCACGCACACGTGCACACTCGTGCACACGCACACACACACACACACACACGCACGCGCACGCACACGCACGCGCACACACACACGCACACACACACACTTAGGCACGCACGCGCGCACGCACACGCACACACACGCACACACACGCACACACGCATGCGCACACGCACACAAACGCGCACGCACATGCTCATGCACGCACACGCACACGCACGCACACACAAACACACACACACACACGAGCGCGCGCGCACGCAAATGCACACACGCGCGAACGCGCACGCACGCACACGCGCACATGCGCACGTGCGCGCACACACACTCCCACACACGCGCACGCACACACACACGCACACTCACACAGACGCACACACACGCAACCACACAGACACGCACGCACGCACAGGCACACGCACGCACATGAACACGGATGTGCGCACGCGCACGCGCACACTTACACACGTGCACACACACGCACGCACACACACACGCACTCACACACACTTACACTTCTACACACGCACATATACAACCACGCACATACACGCATGCTCGCACGCACACACACTCCCAAACAAATACACACACACGCACGCGCACATACATACACAAAAACACACGGCCGCGCACACACACGCACACACACACGTACAGACAGACAGACAGACACACACACACACTCACACACAACACCCACGTATGGACATTCACACGCACGCAGGCATGCTAATCGTGTATTCTATGTTTATTGAAACCCGGAAGGATATTTACGGTACATTTCCCCATCCCCATGTTCGATATGCGTTATAGTAAAACTTCATTGAAGGACAGCAGGGGTAATTTTTTTAATCAATTGAACACCATCCCAAAGTAGGCCAGAATTCGTTCTTTACACCCGAAGGGGTAGAAAACAATAAAGAGCTGCCGATTCGGCTTCGATTCTTGTTATACCATAAACCTTGCATGTATGCTATTTATTACGTTCTTTAGCGAGTATATCAAGCCTTCAACTCCGTAAATACGTCATCATCGTTTGGGTTGAAGGTCAGTTCGTTATGACAACGATAATTATAATAAAAATACGAGGCACAAAAGCCACCTTAGAATGCTTTGGACAACGTTGCCTGCTCCGTTTTTCGGTGGCGTAGCTTATACATTGTCATTGTATTTCCGTGTGAACCAACAACGCTCGCTAGGGATATGCACCTCCTTGCACGCAGCCATAACTAAAGCCCATTTATGCAGAATGGAATGTATGCCATGCCACCGGAAGAAAAAATATTCAGAGGAACTTTGTGAGCTCACAATCATCCCATAACCTCCTAATAAGACGTTTGTGACGGTGCCGAAAAATTCAAGCGTTGGGCACACAAAACCATTCATCTGATACAAGTAAAAAATGAAAGAGTATTTAGCCGCTTTGTTTGTGTGATGTGTGCAGGGGCCTCCTGATTGGTGCGTAGCATTACTGATTTCAGTTTTCATTGGAGCATCTCCAAAATATTTTAAGGAAGCCAACTCATTTTGAATAGTTAGCGAGCAGCATTGAGCACTGAACCCCGCAAAAAAAAAGCTAGAAAGGACGACTTACACACGATATTCTGACCTGTTCGCTTAAAAATTTCTCTCTTTTGATGCGTCGCAAACTTGTGCGGGATGCAGCTTGAACTTATTCAGAGACCCCAGAAGCTGGCAAAATATATGAATTACCGGAAATACACTTTTTAATGCACTAAAGCATCACAGCGGGTGATTCATAGCGCGGGCACTCCTGCCCCTCACAAGCGGAGGGTAGCAGACGACAGCGGCGGGAGTCCCAAAGCTGACGTAAGCAGCCAGGGGGTGCCACTGAACCACCTCGCCGCCAATATCTCCACTCTGAATCTACCTTCACGTGTATCATCATCATCATCATCATCACCAGCCTATCTACGCACACTGCAGGGCAAAGGCCTATCCCATTAATCTCCAATTGCCCCGTTCCTGTGCTAACTGCGACCAATTTATCCACGCGGACTTCTCGAACTCATCTGCCCATGTAACTTTCTGCCGCCCCCTGCAACGCTTGCCATCTCTAGGGATCCACTCTGTTACCTTAATGACCGACGGTTATCTTGCCTTCGCCTTACATGCCCTGCCCACGTCCATTTCGTCTTCTTAATTTCTACTATTATGTCCTTAGCACGCGTTTGTTCCCTGACCCATTCCGCTCTCTTCTTGTCCCGTAATGTTACGCCTATGATATTCCGCTCCAACTCCATTGCCCGCTGAGTGGTTCTCAATTTAGGTTGAACCCTCTTAGTGAGGCTCCAAGTTTCTGCCCCGTAGGTGAGTACCGGTAAGATGCAACTGTCATACACTTTCTTCTTCAGTTACAATGTTAGGCTGCCATTCATTATCCGAAAATGCCTGCCGAATGCACCCCATCCCGTTCTTATCCTTCGAATTACCTCTGCCTCATGGTTGGGATCTGGGGTAACAACTTGGCCTAAGTAGATATATTCGTTTACCAATTCCACTGCCTCGCCACCTATCTCAAACCACTGTGCTGTCCCGAGGTTCTTGATCATTACTTTAATTTTCCCCATATTAATTTTCAGGCCCACGGTTCTACTCTGTTTGTCCAGTGCGGTAAGCATGCTTTGCAATTCATCCCCCGAGTTACTTATCAAAGCAACGTCATCCGCAAATCTGAGGTTACTGAGGTAAGCTCCATTAACCCTTACTCCCACCTGTTCCCAATCCAACGTTCTGAATACTTCTTGTAAACATGCTGTGAATAACATTGTAGAGATTGCGTCTCCTTGTCTGACGCCCTTCCTTGTAGGTATTTTACTGCTCTCCTTATGGAGGATGATGGAAGTTGTGGACCCATTGTAGATATCCTGCAGTATTCTTACATAAGGCTCATCTACACCCTGGTTCTGTAATTCCTGAATGACTGCTGAGATTTCGACCGAGTCAAATGCTTTGTCATAATCTATGAAGGCTATATATAGGGGTTTAGTATACTCAGCGCACTTCTCTATCACCTGATTGATCGTGTGAATATGGTCCATTGTTGAATAGCCTTTACGGAACACTGCTTGTTCTTTAGGTTGACTGAAATCTAAGGTTGCAGAAATTCTGTTAGCGATTACCTTGGTAAGTACCTTGTCGATAACTGCTCTACTTTGTAATATCTATTTGTTAACGCTCCTGATGGCTTGCCTGTCCAAATATAAGTCTTTGTGTTGTTTTCGTTCAAGGCTCTGACTCATTCTTAGCGCTCTGGTCGGCGAAAGCCGCAGATCAGACGGCCACCCCCTTCGAAAACTGTGCCCTGTAGATTCGGTGGGGTTGTTTGCTCGCTTGAGTCGACTCTTCACATCTAACAGCGTACCCTATTAAGGAAACGGTGACATGCGTAAAAGATGCTATGAGCCTATCGAACGATTAAATGCATATAGTGTGGACCACGACGGCGACGTGGTTCGAAACCGAAATGTTTTTATTCCCTTTCGGATGATAATGAGGGGTCTGTATAAAATCTGGGCCCGTCAGTCGCCAGCTAAGGCCACGTAATTAAAAACAGAAATGCATGCCCTTATGGAAGAGAACCGAGTTTACCGTATCATGACACAAGTCTGCCGGGCATACAAAAGGATATCATTTTTTTAGAAGAACAATGCACACACTCTTCTTTTGTTGGTAATAACTTTGTCATAATCAATAGTAAGACCATACACAAAAATTACTCGATTCATCTGACACTCGATTTTGACACGGAGCTTGCAGCTACAAAAAGTGCACTGTGGTTTTGCGTGACGGAAACTTCTACAATCACGGTAAATTAACTAAGGCAGGTGTGTGTGGCATGCAGCGTTGGTAAGTTTGCGAGAATAGCGTTTCCACTTCAGCTGTTTTTTTTTGTTGCCATTCAATCACAAGTAATTTGGTGCCATGAACGAGGTTTACGTTAGCTAACAAGGCTGTAGTAACGGTTGCGGCTACAAATGACCTTATGCACCAATCATGCTTGTCAGCTCGGTGACACAGAATATTAAGGTGTCAGAATACGGATGACTGAGTCGCCTAGTTTATTACTACTGTAAAAAAAGAAAGTGTTTTCTGACCCAGTGAAGGACTTTCCTGTATGACTAGCTGTGTTATGACAGATGACCATACTTGATGAGACAAGCCGTAACAAATTAGCTTTGGATGTAACACCAGGGAGGGAAATAGGTAGAGGTATCTGCAAGTATAACTGAAACAGTGGGTGCCTGTCCGGCATGAATTCATTATTTGCTGACACGATTTCCTTCGGCAGATCCTGATACATGATCGAGTTGAGTGACTTCATAGATCTTCAGGCAGGATAGGCTGTGCTGTACAAGGCAAGGCTGCATTCGGAAGCCAAGTTGGCCCCTCCAGCAGAAGTGAGTATTGCCACGGCTTGCAACAGCCGTCCAGCTCGCAAAAGTTGCACTTTTTCTATGAAAGTGAGCCACCATGGTAGGGGAGAGGTAGTGTAAGGGTTTGCATCTTTAACTCTGTGCCCACTCACTTGAATAGATGCAAGCTGGCATCTTAAAGCAAGAAACAGCAGTTAACAAAATCGTGCAATACCAAAGGGTTTTTCAGTCAAAAACAAAAACTAATCTATCAACCTACAGATACTTGCATTTTATCTTCACTGTCTTTTAAAGTTGTGCTCGAGTATATTGTGCGCAAGTAATATTTTTTTTATTGCTGCAAAAGCCACGACGGTTAATGTACTGGCACTTGGTTTTATGAAGCCTTTGCATTCCTAATTTAGGTGCTGGAATTCGCAGGGAACCTGGCCTTACAATTTGATTACTGTTGGGGCATTTTACGTGTGGGGCATTTTTTTTTCCTTTTTTGCTTTTTTCAGGCAGATGTTCCTCTTACTCCCTGCCTGCATTCCGTGAACGGGGAAGTTAGCCTCCACATCGATGGGCAGAGTGTCTTGACTGCATCATCTTTACTGAGAGGACTGTGTAGCCTGTTTGCATCGTACTGGGTTTTCAACATTCAATATCCCAAGAAGGCACACAGAGCTCTAACGTTTGTGGAACATGCCTTTTTGGACCTTGCGTGCACCAAACCACGTGTGAAGGATTTAGAACGAATTAACTTTTATCGCATCAATATCGCTCACTAATATTTGTTTTCAATCCTGTAATCATTGGATAGTAGTCAAAAAGAATTCCGTATTATATTTCTGACTTTTTCTTTTTTTTTTACGGAAAATGGGATATTTGATGGGCCGTTCTGTATGCTGATAATACAGCTATCTTTCAGTGAAGCAATAATATTAACAAACTAGTTTAACTTGAAACAATTATCTAAATAATATTGGCAACTGGTGCGAAATGAATCAACTAAAAATTATCCGAAAAACAGGAATTTCATGGCTTTTTGTTCTCACTCTAAAGAAGCTGTCGCGATACCACCCATTCTGTTCTATATCATTGCAATTAACCCGTCAGACTCGGTCACTTTTCTTGGCGCATTTGTGGCTTTATCAAAACGCACTGGTATTTTCTGCAGCATATTTTTCGTTCTTTATATTACTCATTTATCCGTAGCCATCTCACTGCAGTCTGTCTCCTACATCATTTATCTCTTGTGCCTTTACCACCTACAAAATGCTTGTTACCTTTCAATATCAAATCGTTGCACAGCTCTCGCTCATTTCACCACAAATTGAAAAATTGTTTTGTTGTAAACCACTGCAACCATTTTTTCTTCACTTTGTGTACTTAGTACTGATGCGTACTGATAAGTTCTGATAAGTACTGACGCGTTCTCGATCCGCTAGTATTCTATAATGATTTCACTTACCATGCGTTTGTGTTTGTGCCTATCTTTGTTTTTCGCGTATTTCTTGTAGTTATATTGTTTCTACAGTTTGTTCAACTAGCATCGTATTGCTGTCTTCAATTCCTAATTGGCGTGTTGTTTAGCAATGTACCATTTGTGATTTGTAATATGAGGTCGCAATAAGTATTTATTTCGGAACCTCCTTGTGTACACCATGTACCATGTAAACTTGTCTGCGAAAGTTCGTTTGAAATAAACCTGAAATCGAGAAACACCGTGAGAAATCAGTACTCCCGCAGGGAACTAGAAATTCTCCCTTGTGGCCTTGAAAACCTCCTTTCGGAAGGCCTACAAAACTCCCAAAGCTTTCGTCAAACTCCATTCAAAAGAAGTAAATGCTTCCCTTGAACCTCCTAAAAACGCCCCTAAACTAACATAAGTACTTCCAAAGGGATCCATTATAGGCTCCTATTCAACCGCCTAAGAATTCCATAAACATCACTTAAAAACGCCCTTCAGGAAGTAAAGAATACTCCATGTTGACCTCCTTAACTCTTTCGCTACCGCAGAAAATTGACCAATTTTTAGGGGTCCAAGAAAACATTTTTTTTCTTGCTAAAAAATTATTTAGACACTAATTGCAGGAGCACAAAATGCAGAATATTTAACGGCCTTTCCAATAACATCAGTTTTTTAAAGGTTTTCATATATCATAGTTGTGAAAAAAAAAATATCAAAATCAAAAGTTTTGTCAAGTTGTCGAAAAAAATGATAAAAAAGGAGTTGTGTATATCAAACCACCGGTAGAAGAAAAAAATTAGAATATACATTTTGTAGGGAAACATTTCAAAAACACACCGTAAAAAAATGTCGACTTGCGCGGAACAGTTTTTCAGATATAAAAAAAAATTTTAGCACGCACGGTGCTCGTGTCATGCGGTGAAGCCCAACCTCTAATTCAAAATGTGCAATTTCGGGTGGTTCCCTGGAATAAATCTGGCGGTTTGACGTTATGAGAGGCACCAATTTGCCCCCACATAACGTAAAACCATCTTGTCAATGGCTGACTTTGCCTTTACAGCGAGCACAATATTTGGGACAAGCACGCAATGCAGAAAAAAACATGCATGAAGTTGAAAACGGAACGCCGTGGCTAATGCTTGTTGTCGTTCACGGTCAGTTATCTCTCAAAACATAAAGCTGAGCTTTATTATCATCTTCTTACTCGCAATTGTAGCCTTGCTCGCGGAAATGAGGTACGATGAGCTAGAATCGTGCCCTGCGATCTTTGGCCGAGTAGCAGGAGCGCGATGAAAAAGATCAGCACAACAACCCTCCTCTATTGCAGCGCCACCTTACATTTTTCAAATGAAACAGTACAAAAACTTATCGGAGACTCCGTCCGAATAGACAGTTCAACTAAGCAGCAACATTAGACACCCGGATATACCCTCGCATGGAAACGAAACTGGAAGGCGAACAGCTGGCAGTGTAAGGCCGGTTTGAAGCGCTGTCCTCGGCGGAACAGATATCTGGCGACTGGGTGTGACCTTTTGACTTGCATCTGAAGTTCTTATCGCAGAAATCGGGTTAGGGTGGGGGAAAATCAGGGGCGGCGTGCTTTGTTCGAGGATCAGTCGCGGACTCTTCAGGCGCCATGGCAGGTAGCCTTGAAGTTGGGTAACTGCGTAGTAGCGCTAAATATGAATTTCGCGATGCAGAAACGAAACCGAAACTGTTGTAAACTGTTTGCGAATGGTCTTGGGGTAAGTAGAACTACCACAGTACTTAGAACAACTTGCGCAAGAGAATAAAACTGCCTAAAATCATAAGGTAGCTTTGCAACCAGGCACTGCTTGACATTTTCAGCCGATTTCTGGGATTATTACTCTCAGAGCGCGAACCTGACGATTGAAAATCGTTTGCTAGTTCCCCATTCACGCCCTGATATCAAAAAAGAAGCGCTGGTGCAGAGTAATTACGAGTTGCACGCATTCTTCGTTGGTAGCCGTGACGCGCGATGACCACGCCCCTTTTCCACACCCAGGTGATTCAAAAGCGTGTCAAAAATCACGTTTCCGTCGCAAAAATGAAAACAAAACTGATTTTGAAAGGCAATTTTCTGATCTAACTCCGAACAGGTTTACGTGTTCGAGAAACGCCTGGAACGCTATGAAAAGGCGCTCCCAAAAGTATCGATCAAATTGATCGATTTTGATAGGCGCGGTAGCGAAAGAGGTAAATCCTCCCGAACATTTCCTAAAACTCCCTAAATACCTCCTTTCTATAACCTAAAAACGCCCTGTTTTGAGGAGGTAAACAAAACCTCCCTGTTCCATGTAGTAAAAAAACTCTTACAAGGAGGACCACTAGAGGACAGGCGAGAAAGAACCTCTAGGGAGTATGTGGGAGGAAAAAAAGTTTACAATTGTACAATTTTTCCGCTATCCTTCGAGAGGTCTGCTGTTATCTGATCCTCACCAGGTGCTTTCCCCATTTTATTTCTTTCCTTATGCCTTCCTTTACTTCTTCGGTCGTTACTGGTTGGACGTCTATCTCCTATGAACTACTTTCTCGTTCGCCATTATCCCGGATGTCCCGGCTACTGTACAGATCCCTATAGAACTCCTCTGCTACTGTGACTATTTTATCCCTATTTGGGATGACATTGCCATCCTTGTCTTTAAGTGCATACATCTCATTTTTCCCCAAGCCAAGACGCCTCTTCACTGCTTTCAGGCCCCCTCCATTCTTTACAGCGTATTCAATCATCTGCTTCAAACGAATACGTTTCCCCACTTGACGAAATTGCGCCTAATGTACCCGACCCAGTACTCCTCTCTGTGTCAGTTTTGTGGCGAACCTGGCACGGTCTACCATATGGTGTGGGGTTGTCAGAAAAACCCCAAGTTGGACAGAATTCGTCGCCCGTCTTATGAGCAGTGGGAGAGCGTGTTGTCCAGTTCCAGTCCGGAAGACCAGCTTCGGTTGGTTGAAAGGGCTGTCGCAGCTGGCACCACGAATGGGGTCCTGAAATGAGGACACCACTCCACATTTTTTGTTCTTTTTTTTTGCTAATAAAGAAGTTTATTCTCTCTCTCTCTCTCCATACTGCACTTCCGTATGTCAGCTGTCGTACGCTTATTGATTAACTTCGAAAGCTCCGCTAGTTCTATTGTGTCAGCTGGAGTGGAGATTGTCCTGGTTGGCCGTTTCTAATTAGAAAGCTCTAATTAGGAAACAGCTAATCATCACGTGTATAATGGCTCTTCAATTATTTGTATTTACGTTACTTTTTCGTGCTACATCACTTTTCTATTGGGTCAATCTGCCCGCCTACGTCGTACATAGCAAGCCCTCCGGCTAGTGAAGCTTTCATTTCTCTAGTACGGATTCTTGGGCAAGTTGGTGTGGCGATCTTGATGAATTCATAGCTCAAAAAGGACGAGGACAGAGAGAGAACACACAGCACAGCTCTAACTTCCAACTAATTTTATTTCACACAAACGTACACATATGTATCCCCAGCCTACCCGCAGTCACTTCCCACCGTCACCGCCAATGCTGACGTGTTGCAGCCATGCGCAGAAACGTTACCTCCTTATCCGACAAATTCAGTGACGGCACACTCACACAGCACAACCCCGCTTTACTAATCAAATCTGCCTCTACTATTTCTCTTACTTTTAAAGCAAAGCTTTCTACCTCTACCCCCCAAGGGTTCTTTCGCGACCGTTGGTGTCACCAGAAAACTCCCGGAAAGAAATAAAAGAATTTACTGCACCGCCAGGGATCGAACCTGGAACTAACAGAGTAACAAACCATGTACCCGTAGTCTTACCGATTCAGCTACGAGCCCAGGCGGAGACGGCGAAGACAAGTTGTGCACTGACCAAGCACATCTACGGCTTTAACCCATGCATTCTCGCTAAATGCTACGCGATAGCGATTAAACGACGCACACACTAACCCATGGCGTCTCACTTCTAGTACGACGCCAATAGGCCTGTGGCTTCCAGTGTTCGCGTAAAAAAATATCAGTTCCTTGTCGTCCGCCCTCACGCCAGACAATACCTCAAGAAACACATTCAAATACTCCTTGATGGCCAGGCCATCACTCCATGCCCCAGCATCAAAATCCTGGGCCTACATCTTCAGGACAACACCAAGAGTAACATATCCTTGCAGTGCGTCAAAAACGACATATATAAATCATACACATGATCCGGCGAGTTACCACCAAGAAGCGAGGCCTCAAGGAATCCGACACCTTTCGATTAGCTTTCGTCTTCTCCAGAATCACTTACGTCAACCCCCTGTCTTCTTCTCGGCAAGGAGGACATAAAGATGCTTTATATAATGATTAGAATGGCGGTTGAGGAAGCCATTTGCCTTCCCATGAGGGCGCCCACAGAGGCTGCTTAGCACGGGGCTCTGAAAAGCTTAGAGGTGGTCATCTTTCTATCCAGAAGCTCCGAATGAGCAGAACTGCGGCGGGTTGCCGAATCTTTAACCAGATTCGCTGGGCAGCACAGACTATTACTCCGCTTGATGTACTCCTGGGCTTTTGGCGAGAAGAAAAAAATATGCTCCCTTTGCTTAGAAATATGAACCCCTCAGACGACGAGGGTCACCGACAAGCACGGGCTCAAGCGCTCAACATCACCAGCGGTGGGGATCATGCAGTTATCTACACAGACGCCTCCAAACATAGAGTGCAGCAGTACGTCATCATCGTGTCTACCTCCAGAACAAACCTCCTTGCTGTGCCTCACTCAAGACCCAAGACATGATGGCAGCAGAAGAGGCAGCCATCGCCTTGGCTCTCAACCAAGGGTTTGTAAAGTAGTCACAAATTCCAAACAAGCCTAACGGAACTACCTGTCGGGTTTGGTGTCCCGACCTGCACTGCGTGCGCTAAAAAACCACTCCCCAAATGGTTCCATTCAGCTCATCTGGACACCTGCTCACGCTTCCATGGAGGGCAACGAATACGCCCACCAAGCCTGCACTTTCTCCCCCAGTGCTATGGTGCTGCACGAGGGCAGTCACCCGCTTGTCTCATTCAAGGACATAAACCAGAATTATCGCTATCTGAGGCAGACTCTACCTTTGGCTTACCCTGACCTTTCCATAGAAGAACAATTACTACCCTACGGCTCATATAATCCGGCTTCTTCCCACACCGGACGCCTGTTCACTTAATGCATCCGAATCGCAAAGACGCTGCATGTAAATTTTGCTCATAAGTAGGTACACTCTGCCACCTAATCGGGGTGTGCAACTTTAGCCCTGAGCACCTCCTCTCCTTCTTTCAACTACCTAACAAGACCAATGGGAGATGCTGCTATCCAGCCCCTCTCTACCTACCCAGCTTCAACTGGTGGACAGGGCACAGGCGGCGCGGACTGATTATGGGCTACAGTGAAGAAGGAACCATTCTCCTGGACCGCACTTTGGGCCGTTAAGAAGTCCTAATAGAAGTGTTTCCTCCTCCTGCTCCTCCTCCACCGTCTATGCCACCGATCTCATCACCTCCGTCCGCTACGGCAAAGACGGAGAAGTGAAATCGTCTGACGCCGGGTTTGAGCTTTTATTTTATAAAAAAAGTTTTCACTGATGTGCTACACCAATACAACCAAACAACCACCGTTCATTCTTCATGCAATAATTCTACCTGAGCAAAAATATCTCTTTGAAGTAATACAGGGTGTGGTTAGGTACATTTCACTTCTCTCTGGTTTCAGGATTTGTAGAGCGACGTGAGTGAATTTATGTGATGGCGCATGGGTAATCGTTGTGGCTGCCGTTTACAGCTTTGCTTTCCAACCACATTCACCGAGTGGATTGGCGCCAATTTTTTTTTGTTCCTTGTGTTTCGACCGAATCGCACATTGCTCAAACCGTGGCCCGCAGCCGCAGTCGTGGCAGTGAACAGACAAATGGCCATCCCTGTATTTGCTGACCTTCCGCCTGTGCTCGCCTAACCGGTCGTTAAGACAACGGCCGGTTTGGCCTATATAACGCTTTCCACACGAAAGGGGAACATCATACACCACACCGACTGCGCACTTAACACATGGTTTCCTATGTCCTGTGTGAGTGTGCCGTCACTGAATTTGTCGGATAAGGAGGCAACGTTTCTGCGCATGGCTGCAACACGTCAGCATTGGCGGTGACGGTGGGAAGTGATTGCGGGTAGGCTGGGGATACATATTTGTACGTTTATGTGAAATAAAATTAGTTGGAAGTTAGCGCTGTGTTGTGTGTTCTCTCTGTGTCCTCGTCCCTTTTTGCGCTATGAATTCACCAAGAACTTTCATTTCTGTCTGTCTGTCTGTCTGTCTGTCTGTCTGTCTGTCTGTCTGTCTGTCTGTCTGTCTGTCTGTCTGTCTGTCTGTCTGTCTGTGCATCTCGTGCATAACACCCCAACATTGAAGTAATCTGCGTGCGCTGCGCAAACATCGAGGCTCCAGGTCAGTGCCATTTCACTGCCGTCCATGAGACAAAGGAACCACTGCACTTCTTATTTCTTTCCTTTCGTGCTGTTTTGCTATGATGTGCTTACTTCCTTCGACAAAATGATGGGGAGCGCCCCTATTGCATCTCGTTCTCGAATTATTCGTCTAATAATGCAGCCTTGCTTTCGTGTTCACCAGAAAAGATAGCGAAATCGCAGGCATTCCTACAACGCGTTCCTCACGCAAGGAAGAAAATCATTACGGTACGCCCAATTACGCGTTATTAAGTAGGAGAACCAGTCGAGCGGAGGCGCTGCAGGTGCAACGCACGCCCCGAGAACGCGTGCTAAAAATGGGGGCCCTCCCGGGGGCGCATCCCGTCCCCTTTTGCTCCATTCTTCGGCCGCAGCGCAGAGAAGGGGAGCCATTGGGTGTAGCACGTCGCCCTTGCATTGTCCTAGCGGATACCGGTCGACATTAATGAAGTGTGCGTGGCCCAGCCAGGGGGGTAAAGCGAGCTCCGAGACCGTACGAATCGTGGGCGCTGACATGATACAATTCTCATGGTTGCCAGATCAATTGTACTCAGTTTTGTAAAGAGTTGTTCGTTAATTATTTAACTAAAACAAAGAACTGAAGCAAAACAGTTGCAAGTAATTGCCTCAGTAATTAAAACTAGCTCTACAAAATACTTTTAGTGTAATTAAGCTCTAATTTGCGATAAAAAAGTAAGTGCGTAGCTCAGTTTTGGTTCCGATTTCTTGAAGTGCGCTAGGAAGTGGCGAGGCCATTGCGCCTGACTTGCGCAGTGTGTGTGTGTGTGCAGTATCCAGCTCAAATCTGCGTGCGTGCAAAACGGGTACAACTGATACAACTCGGATGCAAGCGCTGAGCAAGTGCCTCCCCGGGCGCCTGCGAGGCTGTCATTCGTTTCTTCACGTTAAACACCCTGTCTATTGCCCCTGAACTGACGCCGGAACAGCGATTCCGATCTGACCTTGACTACCGCAAGTTCACTACAGGCTACGGAGTGGCAGCCAGCGATTGTTCCCGTTGGAAGAGAAATAAAAGGAACTTTTATAATTGTTCGGTTCCAGTTGTTTTATTCATAGAACTTCTTACAGCTCTCCGTGCTTCGAACTTTCGCGCAAACGTTCGTGAAGGTAGAACGAAAAAATAGGTAACGAAATGCGGTTTCTTTTTTAATCAATCACAATAGGTCAACAAATCAATGTTCTCTCCTCGCGAGCTCTGTGCGGCAAATTACTGCCATTCAATACTGCCCATTCAGTCCTGCAAGCTTTCCCTTTGAAGTGGTGGAAAGCAGCTAGGACTTGACGAATACAGACGGAAAGGAAAACGGGACACGCCGCTGACTGTATTTCGCATACTCCCTTGGCATGCATTCTGCCACTCAGTTGGCCTGCGATCGACCGCTTCAAAGGGCCGCGACTCACCGGCAGTATCAGCGTTGGCCCATGCGATAACGTTTTTCTTTTTTTGTGTGTGTCAACAAAGGTTTTACATTCAGCTACAAAGCCATAGTTCTTCACTTCACTTCATTTGAAAAGCATTGAGCGACTCGCAAAATGTCACAGAATGGAAAACAAAGCAGCACAGCGCAAAAATGTACGGAGATCATGACGGAGATTCATTTTTTCTGTGCGCCCCAGTACCAGTACGGATAAGCTGATTCCTTCGCGTCCTCGTGCATGCGATCAGTCGCATTCGAGCTTACGCGCAAGTGTTGTGTGAGCGTTGCCACACCTTGCTCAAATAGTCTCAGTACATACAAGTCACACGCTAAACCGAAAACACGTCGGTTACCTACCCACAGGAGATAAACTACGCAATTCTGTCGACGCCGCCTACACAAAATCCGCCTGGCCAGCGGTCCGCCATGTTACAATTAATCCCGGCATGCTTCGCTAGCCGGACGCGGAAACGCCACACTAGCCCGTTGCCAGATTACAACCCATCGCTTTCGCCGTTTTTAGTAAGCAAAAGCTCAGCTGGCAACCTTCAAATCGTTGTATCATGTCTGCCACTGTGTGTCGTACGGTTCCAATGCATTGGCTCAGCGGCGCGCTTTCCCTCTAGAGTCAGTATATTATCTCTATGGGCCCAGCAATGCGCCGTAAGGGAATGGCGCGCTTCGTAGGATCAACAGACACGATGCCTCACGAGCCAAGGGATAGTCTCCGCGAGAAGATGGCCACCGTTTACATGTTTAGAGGAAAGCAAAAAACAAAAAAAAGAGCTTACTTCTTGGGAAGATTTCTGTGTACTGTGTTGTGCCGACAAACTTGGACCTGCATGGTCGATTTGCGAGAGTCGAAATGATATGGTATTCATCGGGAATCATACATTTAGATTGCCGAACAGGGTGTGGTTACGGGCACCCGCTGTTGCGGATAAGGCGTTGGGCAGCTAAGCACGACGCGGAAGGTTTTGTTGCTGCCAGCGGAAAGTTTTCTCCTGACCGAGGCGAAATGCCAAAACGCCCGTGCGTGAAGATTTAGGGCACGTCATAGATTACCACCTACTCGACTATGCCTCCATTCATTGCTTAAGTAGTGCTTGAGCACATAAAACGCCACTCTAATATCATACCAAGCGTGAGGTCTGTGAAGAAATCCCGTACTGTCACAGAGCAGCGCTGGTTTACGGGATGCAAAATGATCTAAGTACATTTATTTTTCAAGGACGATATCCGTCGCCCTCCGGTAGACACTGTTTTATGCTCTCTTAACATGAAGAGACATGTCTCGGAATTTCCTGGTGAGGAAATGGGAAGTAAAAAAATTACGCCCACCTCCTCTCGCGTGAACCCTGGTGGTATGCGACGCTGAAGGGGGTTCCATTGTGCGTTTCCGTTAGGTCGATTACTCGAATTGCGGGAGCAATCGTCGGGTAATGTGTGTGTGTGTGTGAGAGAGAGAGAGAGAGAGAGAGAGAGAGAGAGAGAGAGAGAGAGAGAGAGAGAGAGAGAGAGAGAGAGAAAGAGAGAGAGAGAGATAGCAAGCGTGGCGTGGACGACCGTCGACTGAGAGACCGGCCGGAGCGCGGCACTCCGCTTATATGCGCAGCGCGCCCGAAGGAGAGGAGACCGCGGAGAGAGAGGGCGCTGCACATGCGCACAGCGCGCTTGCGCCGCGCGCAGCGGCGCCCACCGGCGGAGTGAGAGAGCGCGCCGCACTGTGCGCGCCACAGATCTTGGGTTAGAGGGCGCGCTATCACGGAGAGAGCAGAGGAGGCGAGTGGAGGAGAGACGCAGCTGTGCGGACAAGGACGACGACGACGCAGGAAGGACAGGGCCGCCGGCAAGAGATGCTCCTCTCAGCGTCGCATCTAAAAACTGCCTGGCAATACGATACTCTCTAATGCAAAACTTGTGCGCAGCGCGAACTGCTGTCTTCTACGTCACGACGCATAGCTGCTGCGTCCGAGGCAGCGAACGCATGATTAGCGAACGCACGGCGGCGCGCGCTACTCTCCCATTATCTCGCACCGCGTCGGCGCCACGAGCATGCTGTTGTAAATCGTGTTTAAAACACCCGTACAAATGTCACGTGGTTCGTATGAGCCACGCAACGAGGGCTGCGACGAAAGCCCCGAGGGAACGATGACTTGCAGCACGCAGCGCGTGCTGGGCGTCTGTGCTTTTGGCGAACTTGAAATAACAAGGCCCTTGATTTAACGGATACCTGGTGGTGCGTTCTCTTTCTCGGACGCCACGAGACGCCGAGGGCGGTTCTGATACCCGTGCCTAGCGCGGGATCGGCAACCGCTCTCCCCCCCCCCCACACTGTCAAAGTAGCGTCTCGCGCCACCTCCGCAAACCACCCTTCCCCTCACAATTTATCGACACTCCCCTCCGCGTGCTCTTTCAGCCTTCGGTCTTCACATCGTTCGCTTGGTTACGACGCCGTCAAACCAAAATAGGGGATCGCGTGCCACTGACTGTTTGACAGGTGAGAGAGGAGGTTAACACGCGGAGATGAGGAGTCCGACAGGGGACAAATAGAACAGAAAATAGTAAAAAAAGTCCCGCTAATCCGTATAAAAGAGGGCTGAGAGAAGGTTTCGAGTAGGAAGCCCAATTTCCGAGCAAGTTATTTTTTTTAAAAAGAAGGGGTATGGGTGAGGAGAGGGCTGATTCTAGGAAATAACGTAACGGCCAAGGCACGGATAGCACAATGTGGTAAGAAATAACAAGCCAAAATACATCGAGTAATTATTCTGGTAGTGGGAGCGGAAGTTACGGTGACATTCTCGGACGATGACAATCGGGAGGAGCCAAGGAGGGCTCTTACAGCCCAATAGACACACGTCCTCAATCCCTCAAAGACCACAACACGTATCTGCATCTCAAAAAGAATTTAATATACCGTGACGGGAAGGCTGTCTATGGCTGCCAACTATGTATTGTTTCTAGCAGTTGGAAAGTTGGCCTTATCACTACGTAAGCTATTACTGCCGTTAGGCGGCAACTGCCGAGGCCGTCGTAGACATTACAGCCATTGCCTGTTATTCTTCGTGGATTTTGTGGGTGAAAGCGTTTATTGAAAAAGGGCCCATCTCCCCGCGAGGGGGACTCGCGTAAATGCGTCGCGTAGGGGGTGGGTGTATTGCGTTAACGTTTAGTGTTTGGGGAGTTGGTGGTAGTGAATGCGTTGTATCAGCAGCTTCTCGACGTAGTTTGAATGAGTCAAGGATATAAGGCGCGTTGGTAGCCTTTCATTCTGTGTCGATTTTGTGGCGCAGTGGGTAGAGCACCATGTACCTCGCGTTCCGCCCACAGGTAGTGAATGCGTTGTATCAGCAGCTTCCTGACGTAGTTTGAATCAGTCAAGGATATAAGGCGCGTTCGTAGCCTTCCATTCTGTGTCGGCTTTGTGGCGCAGTGGGCAGAGCACTATGTACCTTGTGTTCCGCCCGTAGGGTCGTGGGATCGAAACCAGGCGCCTGTAAGTATTATTTTTATACAGTGTAGGAGGAGGGGTGCGGACCTGTTGTGGAGAGCGAGGAGGGTAGCGTGATGCGGGAGAGGAGGAGTGGGGGAGAGGGCGCGCCTGCGCGCTGAGCTGTTGCGGACGCACGGCGGACGCTACATGTGAGTTAAAGAAATGCTCTGCATTAAAAAAAAAAAAAAAAGAGAGCGGGAGGGGGGTACACTTGTAGTCTATTAATCCTGATGTCTGCTTCGTTTTTCGTCGGCGTTTTTCAGCGTTTTTTCCTTTAAGATGACGGGAATGGAGTTTGCGTGACTGAAGAAACTATTTCGGTAGGTCGCCGGCCATGGCGGCATTGTTCTCCCGGAGAGTCTGGGCTTTGCAAGTAAAGAATTATCTTACTCCACTTTCCGCAGCACGTTTTATCTCTTGCGGAAGGCAGTGAAACCTATTAAGACACAGGGGCAGTGTATTTGAGCCCCTACTGAAAAGTAGTTGTATGTTTCACCCTGCCGAAGCCTTCTTAGGGCTAACGTGCTTGAGAAGTTAATTACGACGAAGGGGGAGTGTATACGCACCAATATACACCGATATACAATTATGTATGGGTGCGAGCACTTTCGTTTCGAACCGACGATTTTGTTCCGAAAAAATTCTGCGCACATTTTCCTGCGTTAGCGTGGAAATAATTTTCATTCTTAACGCTGCTATTAGTGCACCATTTAGTATTTTTGAAGTGGCGATAAAGAGAGGTGGGGATATTCGCTTGAAGAAACAGCGCAAGGACGCGGACGACAGAACGTAAAAAAGACAGTACAAGCGCTGCAGCGATGGCTCAGAGGTACAGCATTCGCCTTGTAGGCGGGAAGCACCGGGTTCGAATCCTGGTACCGCCCAACCCACCGGTTTCTTTAGTGGGTACAGGCATCCCTGGTCGAGTGCAGACCCTTGAAAGGGGATTTCACGTCTGCAAAGCTGCCGTTACCCTTGCGAGAGGCCCCTGACCCTTGACCATCTAGCGGGGCCCCGTCCATCATGCCGCGTTGCGCCGTTGCCAGGGGTGAAAGAGTCTGGCGGCATGTCCTGCCACAGGCGCTTGCCAGTTGAGCGTCCACCATGGATGCGGAAGGCACCATGTGCATTCGTGTGCCTTGGTGGCACCGGGCACCTACCGGTAAAATAGGTACAAGCGACTCCCCAGTCTAGTGCTGGGCCCTTGTGTGAGATTACAACGCTTGGGAAGTTCACCCGGCTTGCACGGAAAATCGCCCCTATGGAAAGGGGGGCTCAAAAACGCCAGAACTTTATTTTACGTTCTGTCGTCCACGTCCTTCCGCTGTTTCTTCAAACGATGTATAGCCAACTAGCCCAAACCCAAGCCTTACTTGCGGATATTCAATTAAAGTTGATCCAAGGGATGCGGTAATTTATTTCCTGTTCGGAAAACTACCCAAAAAACTGGAAAAAGTGCTAAGAACACAATTACATTACATTACCGTCACGATATTCCCTAACTATTGAACCCTTGCCATACTACTATGTTTTTGGCGCAGTTGCCAAGTGCTTTCATCCCATGTAACAAGGGTGAAGGCGGACAACTAGGACCCGTGCCGTCGTGGTAGGGTGGAGGGTGAGGGGGTTGCGGGAGATCTACCTCTATTACGACGACGAAGAGCCAAATCCAAACTCCGTTTCTTTAAGGCATAGTGAGTAGAGAAAAAGGATGGTGCAGAAGTCAGCACACTGGCGTGCTTGAAACTTGATAACTCGAACGGGCAGAGAAACGTTCCCTGCGGTGGCAAAAGACGCACTGCCTTCGCCGAAAGAGCGAGCCAATTTATAGTCAACCATGTAACGGTAAAAACAAGTGCCGACACGTTAGAAGCAGAGTCGAACATGCACAAGCAAAAGCACTCGCAGAGCCGGAGACGCAGTGCCGACTTGCATGGTTCAGTCCAGGGCCCGTTTGCCCGAACGCGATAAGTATGGGAGTAAGTTCTCAACTACGACTTTAGCGCTTTTTAGGTAATCAGTCGTTTGCCCAAAAGTGATACAAACGCTCGGTTAAGCTAGCGTTTCCGTCGGGTTTTCTGGCAACCAGCGTTTTTTCTGTGGCTGACTTCGACTAATTGGCGTTTCATTCGTAAGCGGGAACTTAATCGGGAACTTATGCGTACGGACAAACGGGCCCTGGAAATTGTTTTCGCAGCACACCTCTGAGCTCAGCCGGAAAGCCCTACCCGCCGAGTCGCGTTGTGCGCTTTACGTTGTCACGCGTTCGCGTTGAGTCACGTTGTGCGCCTCGCGCCACGTCAACGCACACACAACATGGTCTATCCGTAACACCCGCAGTTCTTTCTTAGCACATATATGTTGCCTATTGGTAGCCATGCAAGTGAATTTACCTTCTCGCATGACCGTCGCGGGTCCTGTAAGAAGGCGTTTCAATTGGGTGTAGAGACAGCACACGACGATTGCAACGATCATTAGCAGATGCAATGTCATCTTCGTCGTTGTCACCATCCCCATCACCAGTACCATAGTCACCATCCCCGCTACCACCACCATTATCATCAAACTAATAATCATCACCGCCATGATCATCATTCATCCTCCGCAGCGCACAAGCAAGGGTATCGCAGCGTTAGAACGTGGTCGTGAGGTTTCTGACGCTCCCGTCTGCACCAATAAAGAAAAATCAGAGCTCTTTGCTCAAGAAAAAAGGCACGTCCAGGGAAGCTGGCGATGTGGTTGGATTTGCTATGTTATATTTAGCTATGTTCGGTATTCTATATATTGAATAGTGAGAGTGGCCCCCACCTCTACGTCACACACTAAGGACACACACGATTGTGTGGCACAGACAAAGACGTTTTATTATAGCGCGACTACGCCAATCTCATTTCCAGCACAGGCTCTAATGTGGCGCACAGGTGGCTGGTAAGGAGCGCGCGGCACTGCAGAATTGCAGGGGTGACGTACATGCTGCGCGTGCCAAGGAGTTCACACGACTCGTAAAAGAAGCGGCGGAGGTGGAGAGGAGGACAAAATGGGGTTGTAGCCACATTACGGCGTAGATGGCCGTGCTTCACTCCGCAACAAATTTACGAAAGCTCCCTTACAAAGATAAGCTCACAAGGATTCCCTTAAAGTTGGCTTCTCCTCTGAACAGAAGTGCGCTAATAAGGAGACATTTATACAGGGGCAATTTATAAAAATACCAAGGCCCTGAGTAGTTTTTATTTTATTTTTCCATACGCTGAACACACGTCGCTGCCTAAATTGACGCACGTACGAGACTGAGCCGCCACCCACCGACGAGCTGCGTAGCTCACCCCCAAGAGCAAATCGTAATGCCCACCAAATGGCGTACCAATTCCGCGAGTCTTCGTTCCACGCGGGAGCAAGAACTGAGGGATTAGACATAAGCAGCTTAGTTGCAATAATACGGGTGTTCGTACACACAGCTCTGCGTAGCTTGTAGACGTGATACAAAGGCTGCAAGACTGAGCTCAACCAGGACCGGGACGACAACAGAACGTTTTGTGCACAGCAAAGCACAGAGAACGACATTCCATTTCCACCTCAGTGCAGGCCGGGCGCTTGATGAATTGATTGCTAATGGTATCCCCTTTGTAACAGGGTAATGACGTGTCATTTTACCAAAGAAGCTGATATACGTATGTTGCACCCTTTGCTTAATTCTAGCGCTGCTCTTTGGGCAGACTGAAATGATATTTTGGGCTGTTCCTTGTGGTATGGCAATATTTCCCTCTCTCCTTCTCTTTCACCAGCATTCTAATAGTCTTTTAGCCACACTGACAGCCTTGAAGTTAGCTCCTTCTGTGCTACACTTAAATCCTAGGGCTTCTGGAAGCTGAATATTCCCCTCACGTAGATTTGGATGGATAGCCTCGCATTATAACACTGCGTGAAGCACAGATTGTGTTTTTTGTTCAGCCGGCCACTCATACTTAATCGTTTTGTGTATAGTTCGCAACAAAGCTCTAGGTCCTCAAGCAACCTGCTCGAGCCTCAAACAGCAGGGCACTGCCCTCGGCATTATTACAGAAATGTGTCTTTCTGCTGTCCTTTTTCCCTGCCCTGTACCTCCCTCACGACGTTTTAGCGTCCAGTTCCTTCAATATATGTGTTTGTATCGGCCCTGCTTCTTTTTTGGTTTCCTTGGCTGTCATTGATTCTCCCCTGTTCTTTCTGTATTTCAGCGTTATAGCCCTCTAGTCATCCTTAGCCACTGGGTGTCCATGGTTTTCATTTATAGGTATCTAAAACGTTTAGCTTTTTGCCTCCGTAGATATCAAACTCCCTTCAAAACATATTTTACATTGAGATTCTCGAACTTTAAACGACGCCCAGCCCATATCTCCCTGCACTGCTTCGTTAGTTGTTTAACATGCGCTTGTTAGGCCAAGCGGCCTACCGTTCTCTGGTTGACTTCAAGGCACGCTTGAAGTGAACCAGATTTTAAGCAGAGTACTGCATTCGCAAATGTGAGACCCGGAATCTTTACTCCTTTCCACATTCCTACTTCATATTTACTTCATATTTGTTATACCCCAACCGAGCTCTATGCTTTATTATAGCTCCGTTTCGCCTTCCTTAATTATAAAGTTGCTCCTTGTGAGTTGTTAAGTAGTTGTCTCCTTATTTTAGCTACACTCCCAAATATTTATATTCGTTCACTCTCGGTAATTTGCAGTACTGGATTAATAGTGCGCGCGTGCTAGTGACATTGAAACCCATTATTCCCGATTTTTAGTGCTAAAATTGAACCCGAGGTGTCTGGCTTTGTGTGTGGCTTTGGTTATCAGCTAACAGAAGAATGTAGTCTGCGTATAACATTCCCGGAAAATTTTTGTACCCCTTCGCATTTCACGTACGCGTTATAGTTAACCATAATCATTGAACTCTATTCAGTCAATCAATGTGTCTTTGTGTCCGCTCACGACACAGATGTCATCGCAAGCTCGAAATCACGACCTTTGCAGTGTTGACGCTTTATCAGAAAAGTGGAAAGACCGGAATTCGACTTTTTATTTCTTGACTTAGCGTTACGATGGGGTATTTGTGTATGTGTGGCTGTGCATGGCTGTACCATGGGGTGCAGTGCATGCATACCGTTGCGCGGTACATATGAGTGACTTTCTTAAACCAAACTTTATTTTCACGTGGCGTTCGCCTAAGCCATTTGTGAGCCTTGGGCTTCTTTGTTTCTCTCTATTTCCGTGTATTTAAAACGGGTATATTTCTCCACCCTACACCAGTTTTCGGCCTGGGCAAGAGCATCACATGGCAAGTACTTCAGTCTCAGTTCCTACCACCACAGTTGTATAGCGAGATATGTTGGCCACGAAAAGTCGGAACGACATCACAAGAGCACAAGAGGCGAAGCCCTGCAATGCCGACAAAACCGGAGGGTCCTCCACAACGCAGGAGCTGACCGGAAGTCTACGTCACAAATAACGTACGCTTCAATCCTAGCTTTTCTTTCTATTTAGCCACCACTCATGGCCCAACAGTGATTTGCCGTATTGTGCACGTGCATAACGAAACAGGGCGCCAAGTATAACTTCGAAATGCAAAGAGTACCCGTTCACTTAGTTTTCAACCCCGCTGTAAGGTCATTTTAGTGTTAAGCGCGCGGAAATCGAAACAGGGAACAGGCAGGCAGCCACAAGCAGTGAGCGCCGCTCACCTGACGACTCGGAAGATTCGTACTCTGCCTCACTCTCCGGGTTGCGTCTGCTGCAGCGATCCGAGAGAGACATGTTCGACAAGCTGGCTTGCACTTTTGTCGCCGAGGTGCCGGGGGAACCGGGATCCGACGAAGGCGAGGCCATCCCAGCCCCGCCGGGCTGCGCCTCGTCTTTGTTAGTCTACAGAGAAACCCCAGTCATGTTGCCTCCATGGTGGTGGCGATGCCGGTGGCATGTGCGAAAACGCCGCGTGGGCACATGCAGGGATTGTCCTGGGCAGGGCACAGAGGGCACATGATACGACATACAAACTACACAGGATAAAAACTACACAAAGGGCACGGGATAAAAAAATCGATGTAGTTACTACCACAAAAACCGAGGGGTGAAGATATCGTGGTGAAGAAATCCAGAAGCCAATATAGTAACCCCTCCTTACGACGAAATCTCTCTTCTATTAAAGTGCCACGTAATCCTGATCCGAATGCAGGCATTTTATACCACATTGCTCGAATCATGTCGATAGCCGCCTCCACCTAGAGCGATATAGCGAGTTGCGTATGCGTACTCACGGTGGCACTCAGACACGCCGCCGGTAAATTGCCTCCGCCCTTTTTCTCCTCCGACCTTGCAATCATAATCAGGCCAGGACAACATGATGATGATTACCGTGTCTCCGACAATTTCTTCGAATCGAGATTGCCTTCTCCTTCGCTTGTAATAAGCCAGGCACTTCCAGCACGCAAACAGCGCCATCCACCATTTTACCTTGAAGACTGTTGACATTGTTTTGAGCAACTACTAAAAGAACGTAGCTGTTCGGACTCAGTAACCTGCAATAAAAAGAGTGAAGAAAGCTCGCACTAACGCATTTGACTTGAAAATAGCGAAGCTGTACCCAGCCTCCCCGACAATCCCGAAGATTTAAGTGCACGATTGCAGCCGATTGGCTTCTTCTTCGCTACATAAAAGACCTTTACGCCAGATTTAAGTGCACGATTGACGCCGATTGGCTTCTTCTTCGCTACATAAAAGACCTTTACGCCAGATTTAAGTGCACGATTGACGCCGATTGGCTTCTTCTTCGCTACCTAAAAGACCTTTACGCCATCATTGTTCCTATAAGGCTGAGCTTCGTTCATTTATTTCGGTGAATCGTTGGACATCACCCTGGAGGGACGTACGCTACGACGTGTCTTTCTCTTCTTGAACCGCGCTGTTTTAAAACAGGACAAAGAAATAGCACGCAGGACGAGACGAAGCGCGATTCGTCTAGTCCTGTGTGCTATTTCCTTGTCCTGTTTTAAAACAGCGCTGTTCAAGAAGATGCAAAACCAACTAGCCCCCATTTTAGCCTTGCTTACAGTGTCTTTCTCGTTTCGAGCAAATGTCCTCACGGTTACGGCGAAGGCTAGAGTCTTTTTCGTTCCAAGAAAGCGTTGCCATGATTACGGCAAACGCTTGAGTTCTTTTCTTTTTTGGTAATCTTGGCCAATGTCCCTACTGAGTTCGTATGCTTGGCTTGACAAACGTGCTTAAGGGACGATGGGCGGTCGTCGCGAGGCAGGCACATACGAGCACTAGGCACTTTTTAGGTTTTTAACTGCCGGGGGGTCGCCACGATCTTCGCCAGTCTCCCTAAGTGGGTATGCTTGGCTTGAAAAACGTGCGCAGGGGACGCTGGGTGGTCGCCGCGAGGCCCGCGCTTATGTGCTGGCGCTCGGCAATGTCTTGGTATTTTTAATTTCGTACACGAAAAAATGCTATTTGCGAAACAGCTTCGCTGTTATTATGGGATATACAAAAAAAGTTTATGCTTGTGAGATTCGCTGAAGGATCGCTGTAAATGGCACTTTTTTAGCGTGCTTGCCAGGCTGCTTGAGGGACGGAAATAATTTCTCTGCCCTTCATCATTGTTACATTTTTGAAGATGAAAAATAAACAGACATTCGTGATTAGATAAGAGCTTCATTCATTTTAACCATCCTCTGTTGAATAACCGATCCCCTGATTGGGTATGTGCCATATCTAAAGGCAACAACAACAACAACAACATTCGCCGGAAAGCAGTGGTTGGGTCACACATTTCAAGGCTTTATTAAGTGCAATGCACTTCTTAAGCAACCCTGAACCTGCGTCCACCGGCGATGTCCGCGCACGTGGAGATGGGCGCGCGCAGCCTGGCCGCTGACATGGCACATACCCACGTGGGGGATTGGCCAGGAATCTCCTCGTCTTCCTTGGCAACGGGGGGAGATGGGCGCGCGCTGCCTGGCCGCTGACATGGCACATACCCACGTGGGGGATTGGCCAAGAATCGGGCGTGAGAAGGGCTAATGCACCTGCTCAAAGGAGTACTGACACGAAATTTTAAAGCTGAGATCCGCTCTAGCAATCAAGTACAACGACAACACAAATAGGTGTCTGTGAATAAATGCATCTTTCTTTCTTTGTAGTTGTGTGTGTGTGTGTGATCTCTCTTTCGCGAACATTACCGAACCGCGCAAATTCAACTCGTGCATTCGCACTTTCACATTCTTCCCCTCGGGGAAATGCGGGGAATTTTTGGATTCGGCCACCTTTCGAGCCTACTGAATCAGTTTCATCTCTAGCTCCAGGTCTGAGCTTGCAAGAACGGCATCCCAATGCTGTTACGGTGTTGTAATGCCCGGCCATAAGTCCACCCATTCCCATGTAACATGGTATAATGTGGTTTGCCGTCGCATATAAGGCAGACGTCTTAATAATATTGTGGATATACTGTTACGTGGCGGCAGATGACACGGACCATGTAGGGATGAAGCGATGTATTTACATAATGGTTAAAGAACTATTTACATAATGCCAAAACGGAGCCCGGCCTGGCAGCGCGGCCCACCAGCTCTTCGTCGTTACCATCCTTGGTGGTGGGCTATTGCGCCACGGGGATTGTCCGCCACGTCCCGTGAAATCACCCCGCCGGTCGAAGACGACCGTCCCGGTCGACGTCGACGCCAGTTGGCGAATCAATGTGGATGAGTGTGCGATGAGAAATGCAGACGAATCGCTTGCCGCCACGAATGACGATGGTGGTGTTGATTGATGCCTGGCCCAGCAACAGCAATGGCTTCAGCCGTGACGAAGCGCCAGAGGTCCTAAGGCCACGTTGGACGGAAGGGCGGGGGAATCCATCTTCGGCTTCTATGGGCACGGCTCATTTCGGCTTGTCGTCACTTGGGTCTTTCGGGCTGGGGACACGCGGCGGGGGACATCGTCGTGTGGTGGTCTCTGCTGGGCTGGGGCTGCCCGGCGCGGCTTCGATATCCCTGGCGGCGACGTCCATACCGATGCGACGCGATGCTGGGACCAGGATGGGGATGACGAACCAGCACGCTCCACCAAATGTTACGTGGCGGCAGATGACACGGACCATGTAGCGATGAAGCGATGTATTTACATAATGGTTAAAGAACTATTTACATAATGCCAAAACGGAGCCCGGCCTGGCAGCGCGGCCCACCAGCTCTTCTTCGTCGTCACCATCCTTGGTGGTGGGCTGTGGCGCCACGGGGATTGTCCGCCACGTCCCGTGACAATATTAAGATGTGCTTAAGTAGATTTGGATATGGCTTATTCTGTGCTACGCTCATCATGGCGGGGCGATTACTGGCGTTTTCAAGCTCTAAGCTCCCGTCGGTATTTCACCGTTTTGATGAGAGAGGGGGCAAGGCCGAACGCGTTAATTCACAAAGGATAGAATCCGCTGCTTCGTCGTCCTTCAGTCCTTCATCACCCTTTCCACGAGAGATGGCGAAAGGCGTCTGGTCCGCCTTTGTGAGGGTTCATTCACAGACCAGTGACTTGTAATTACACCGGTTCACGACGAAACCACTGCCGGTTACATCTAGTGTCTGCCATATTTCCCCGAACGGTAAAAAAATGCTTAACTGCATAGCCCGGCACACATGAATGCTACAGACTTCATTATTTCAGCATGAAACGGACAGTAACGACACCCTTGGTTGATAGCGACCATGATGTCCAACCTGAAGCATGGTTTCAGGCTGCGACAAGATAGATTGGCCAAAACCTGCAAAGTTTTTTACTGTAATAATTCCTCGCCCATTTTTATTACCTCAATAAGGCTGAAGATTGTTCGAAATTTCTGTCTTGCGACCGAGGAAACATTTTGGAATGTATAAGGAACAGTTGTGGATTTCGGCAGAATCACATCAGCGAGCACCCGTAAAGGGAGTGGTTGAGAGAAGTGCGATTCTGTGCTGGCGCTCTTAATTAGGCATGCGGTCTGTAGCCTGTTCATTCAATTAAGACATTCGTTTGTCATGCGACACCAATTGAGCTTTGAAAGAAGGGTACTCTTGCCCCCGCAAAACTTCAAAGAAGGTCAGGAAGTGTTAAAGAAAAATTCTGCCAAAAAGACAAGCTCGTTTCTTCGCCAGCAGTACGAAGGTTGTTTAGGTGCGCACGCTGCTATGATGAATATAAAATTGGGTGTAGCAATAGATGCACGCTTCGGTATAAAACACGGTATTAAAAGCCCCTACAACGGACGCACCATGAGACAGCAGCTACCTGAAATGGAGTTGCATGCCTGTAAACGCATACAAACTACTACAACTGCAGCGAGAACTAATAAGTTTTAACTCATCATGTAGGGACACTAACGCTGTCGCGATACGCTCTAAGTAACCCTCTCCCATTTCTTCCATATTCAAATATTTAGGCGTTTGTATCAGTTCAATTACTACACTTTCGCTCATTCAAAGTTACCTATCGGCTTCATAGTGGGCTCTTCTTTCAACAATCAATTCAGACACAAATATTGCATACGAAGTAAAACGAGATGCTTTTCTGGTTCGCTGACACAAAGGTACTCCCACATCCTGTAAAAATTAGCAAGTGATTATTTAAATATCAAATCATCCATAACTCATCTGCACCGAACAGCTTAAGGTACAATGCAACCTCTATCGTAATAGAGACATCAGCGACCATGCTAAGAATGCAACAGTGGAAGGAAATTACTTACAATCAGAGGCCCCATTTGTGTGTTGGCATTAACGGCATGAGCTTCCCAAAGCCAAGGGCGCTCTGTCCTTGCCGCATGCTGCCGTTGTTATGAGTCGTCATGCTGAATATTCGCTGCTGTGGGTAGCCGCCGCCGATGGAAAGAGCGGCTGTGGACGCAATGGAGTGGCTTAAGCTGTGACCAATGCCGGAGATAACCATCGGCTCTTTGTTACTATCGCCGCCGCGGTCTGCCTGTCGCAGTGCTGGTGACCGTCGTGCCTTCACGCTTCGCATAACGTCTCGAACTCGCTCGGCGAGCGGGAGCGTGCCCTTTTAAGTGCGAATGCACTTTATAAGCGACCCCAAACCATCCACCGCCGCCGGCGGCGGCGGCGTCCGCAGTGCTCCTCTATATTTAAAAAAGAAACAGCATCAGGCGCCAGGTTTCGATCCGAGGACTTTGCGGCCGCAGCGCGACGCTCTACCGACCAAGCCACGGACGCGACGGTGATATCAGTGTTAGTGACGCGCCTTATATCTTTAACGCATTCAAACTACGTCGTCAGCGGCGTGCCTTGGCGACTCAGCGGCGTTATAGCGGCTTGATAACTGCGTGGTGTACACGTGATACTACAAACCCGATGGAAGAGATGGAAGAGAAGCAGGCGAGGCGGTGGGCTGCGGGGGCCGAGCGCAAGCGCCGCAAGCGGGCCGACAACCGTGCATTCGCACTTTCACATTCTCCCCCTCGGGGAAATGCGGGGGAATTTTTTGTCCACCCGCTGTTCCCCAGTTTTCAAGGTTAGAGAAAAATAGTGCTCAAAAAATCCGTAATCGTGGAGTTGAAAATGCCTGTTGCCAACGCCACTTTCAGGAGGAAACACGCAGTGCGCGCAAGCTGAGATCATACAACTATCCCACGCCAAAAACACTCACTCGGGCTCGACAGAAACGTGAAAAAGGAAGAATAAAGAGTTCATGCGTGGCCTCACTCACAAAGGCCCTCGCACACGTACGGCATTCATCCAGCTAAAGCACAAGTTTCGCCCAAAACGGAGACCCATCGCTTTCTGATTATTACAGGAGCTTTGTGGATAATTTTTCGGACATGTCAGTACCCTTCACACGCCTGAAAAAAGACAATAAACCATTTCTGTGACACGAAGAGCAAAAAGTCGCTTTCAGTGACCTGAGAAACCGGTTACAAACAGTTCCGGTTCTTGCTCATTTTGACGAGCATATGAATACCACACGCCAGTAATGTCGGTCTCCGCGCGGTCCTCGTGCAGTGGCCGGATGGTTTGGAATGAGTCTTAGCGTACGCAAGTCGCACAATCTCAAAAGCAGACGTCAATTACTCCATGACTGAGAAACAGTGCCTCGCCGCAGTCTGGGCCATGAGCAAGTTCCGGCCGTACCTCTAAGGTAGGCCACTTAACCTCGTCAGCGACCACCAGTCGTGATGGCTGGCAAACGTAAGGCGCCATCTGGGCGCTTTGCTAGATGGAGCCTCAGTTTGCAGGAGTACGACATGAAGGTCGTCTACAAGTCCGGACGGATTCACAACAATGCCCATTGCTTGTCCCGAGCGCGTACCGACTCACAAGGCGAAGAAATATAAGAGGAACTACCCTTTCTTGGAGACGTCACCACGTGTGAAATGGACCAATTGCAATGAGCTGACCCAGAGATGCTCATAATTACCTAGTATCTGGAAGGTCTTGAAGTTCGTATACTGCCCCCACTATTCCCGACATGGCCTCCTTCAGCCTCCGAAACAGCGTGCTTTAAAAACGCAATTTCGGTAAACCGAGGGAGGTGTTTCTACTCGTTGTGCCACCGGCAATGCGTACGGAAATCTGGTATGCCTGTCACGACAAAGCCTCAGCCAGCCTCCTCGGTGTCAGCCGCACAGCGGCCATGTGTCCTGAAACGTAGTGCTTACCGAAACTTTTCCAAACGTTCCAGCGATACGTCAAGAGTTGCCGTGAGAGCCAAAGAAGGAAGATTCTGCGTTTTTCAGCCGAGCTTTTTCAGCCGAGAAAACCGGCTACAGCACCACTCCAGTAAGTCTATATGGACTTTTTGGCCCATTTTCTACGGTCAAAAAGGAGATTAGATGAATAGTGGCAGCGACAGACTACCTGACACACTATGCCGAGACGTCGCAGAGCTTGCTGAGTTCTTTATAAACAGCGTGGAGCACATATACGGTGCTCCACAGGTCTTAATTACAGGCCGAGGAACAGTCCA
>NW_027526295.1:34617476-34667476 GCF_048455015.1 Haemaphysalis longicornis
ATGACGTGAAATATAAATCACTCCGCATAGTAGAAATAGTAGGACGCCCTCCTCATGCGCAAGTCGTCTTCTGAGGTCGTGCACGCCGTACGTGCGAAGCCGTATTACGAGAAAGATTTCTCCCACTCATAACGCCTCCACTCCAAGGCCCAGTGTGGAAGCTGATCTCTTGGCTGACAACTCTACGTACTTGGACAGTGAGGTGCCGCATCATTGCCATCTGGATATGAAGCCATCCTCACTTCGTAATGCACCATTTTATCGCAACGATGCTCGCAGAAAGGGGGAGGTAGTTTCACGGTATCTCTAATTACAGTGGCGACATGGTCAATCCCGCTAACATTACCGCGGGAGTGGACTGGAAGAAGAGAAGGCCGAAGGTGTTTTCCAGATGATTTTCCCAAGCTGTACCGCCCAGTCACGAGCTACCGCGAGATTACCACGCTGTACAGGAGCGCCAGGTGCAGGCTTCCCGTGCCGCACCAGCAACTCGACCGCAAGCAACAAACAATAGTGCGCCGAGCACAAGCGGGGTCACTGGCGCACCCAGCTTTATTGAACAAGATGTTCCCGGCAGAACACGACCCCATCTGCCCGTTCTGCAAAAAGACGGAAGGCACCCTGCCGCACATACTGGCGGAGTGTACTGAGCTCAAGAATCCTCTACCTTCCCTCCCCCTTCCCCTTACCCCCCTACCCGAGCGATGGGAGATCTTGATGTCCAGCCCCGACCTGTCGACGCAGCAAGAGCTCGCGTCCAGGGGCCAGGAGCTATTGGACTCATATGGGACTCGTGACTAGGGTTCCACCCCGTCTGACGCCTGCGAGCGTCACCTGAAATGGGCTCAGCGAAAGTTGTTTCTCTCTCTCCCCCCCCGCCATTTCTTACTCTCCGTGTGTTTAGTTATAAAAGTGATCTCTAGGCTACAACACGAACGCCATACAGCAATGTTGGTAGCATGTTTTGACGTTCGTCCCCACACCTGCTACGGCGTAATATTTGTCTTCCAAAAAAACCACAAATAAACTGCAAGTAGGAATTGGAGGTTAAACGCATTGTAAAAATGCTAGGGAACTTTGAATCTATGCTGTTATCCCTTCTTGTCTTCCCGCTTCCGGTGCACTACCAGCTTGTAGGGAAGCGGTAGGCCACAAGTAATTCCCGCTTACAGAGTAACGTCTACGGAGCACCACGCGCGCTCTCATACCCCCGCGCGGTACGGATCTCCCTGGCGGGTTGTCTCGCCAAGATGAGGTCCTGCTCAGACGTCTTCGCCTGGGAGTCGCCCTCACGCAAGCTGTGACGAGGTCCTGGCCACCTCAATACCATGCCCCGTTCAACTCCACGTGCCCCTTTTGCCCCACTCCAGTTGACCAGGCTACAGCAGAGCACCTGGTGTGGAGTTACCCTGCTCTGCGAAGCCTACGCGCTGTGCACATCGCCACCTGCAGCCCGCGCCCCGGACGTCCGCCAGACTGGATGGCGTGGATACAAGGTCCACATCATGGCCCCCTGCTCCGATTCCTTCGGTAATCCGGAGTGTATCTGTACATTTAATTTCCCCTTATGCTGAATAGCAAACTTCCGCAATAAAAAAAAAGATGAGTCAACCATCTAAACCGCCACCACACACTGAGACTAGTCTCTGGCAATGGCACACACGAGTTCCGTCTCTCCTCCACATCTCCAACCGCATGTTTATATACTGCCTCCGTACACTATATACTGAAGTTCCTCATCAGCGGCTAAGAATGGAGAACGAATTGATCGAAATTCCCATCGAGGTAGGCTGAAGCGTTGCAGGGGACTACAGCCTGCTAGTCGGGCGGCGCAGGAACTTCGAGATCACGATATGTGTTGACACATATTTTTTGAACACTTAAATTCCAATTTTTGCTACCCCAATGAACGCACTTTTTGGTGTATACATTTCGCGCGGGTGGAGGACTAATTACTTTACAACAATATTTTCAAAACAGTATTTCTTACCCTGCCTTGCATTGGTTGAAATAAGCAGATCGGATGTCGCACCGAACGTCAGCGTGTTACGAGTGAGTCAATGTTGGCGCCATGAATTGTGTCAGCAAAAATGCACCATCGGCACAAAAGACGACACCAATAGAGCGCAAAACGTGTGCGATTCGATTTCTATGCGGCACAGGTCAGAAGCGGGCGTATGTGCTTTCACACGCACAAGAAGAACGAAATAAGTATGAATCGGGGTTCGTCGCCTGGACGATTTTATTCTTGTGCTACTGAAGCCAAAGATCTTACGGAACCAAGCAACGCATCCTACGTGTGGAGGAAAAGCAACCAGAAGACCACGAAAGGACTTGCATCACGGAGTCAGAACGCGCGCTTCCGAGAATAAGATGCGATCACGGTGAGACTTTGCTGTTCTAGCAAGAACAAGGAACCTAAAGAAGATCGAGATCGGCACCGTTGTGCTTCCAAGGATAAATTGGCAATCGCCAAGAGACAACCAGTTTTTCCACAAGACTACCAAGACTAAGAAAGTATTAGTGGTGTACCAGGGTGAAGATAGCAAGCAGTTGGGGTAATCAGAATCAGCAGAATTAGAAATATTAGACAGGAAGAAGAGATGGCAACTGGAAGCTGCTTTCAAATCTCATCATTATCTTTTAGCAGTGCTATTCGGCATTAAAGAGCACTCAGTTCACGCTTACTTTACTGCAAGACACGTTAACGCTTCCGAATGTTTTGAATTAGTCTCCTACGCAGTGGCAAAGGGCTCGTTTCTCACGCCTTCTGATGGGAAAATTGGCCCCGGTGCTTAATTTTGTGATTGCTAGTTCACTTATTTCACTGCATTCATCTGCTTCATTTATCTCCAGTTTACTGGCGCTGAGGCAGCCACCATTCGTTACTGCCGATTTTGAACTAGCGGTAAGATGTCCCTCGTTCACGCTTCCAAGGGGGCCATTTAGCCGCCACTCAGGCCGATGCGAGCTAAATGACCTGTTTAATGCTGTCATGTCTTCAAAAACAACAGCCCCATGATCAGTGATCTTTTGATGTTCTCCGCAAGCGTGGTCGATATCTCAGAGTATGAAGACAAGGAAAAAGTGAGCTTGAAAGCAGTGGAACTCAGAAAAGGCGCTTTCAGAGCTGCTTGAGGAAGAGGGGGCGATTGCCATTTTAGCACAGTTACTAAAAATGCATGCAGGGGGCAAATCGGCGTTTTCGGCAGGTTTTGAGTTTCCTAAAATGAATGAGTACAGAACCGTATGGATGGGCTGTATGCGATGCTTCCAACACCATTGAAATGGCTATTGGTGTCGCAGGGTGCTGGAAAAGCTTCCGACGTGACTGTCACGTGAAGGGATGGTGGGTGGTCTTAACCAGCTTGGAGCAATGGACACAGGGAAGCCGTTGGCGAGTTTGACATAACACACATTTAATGTACACACAAAAAAACCCTCACGCAAAGCACTCAATGATTAAACTACACACAAACGATAAACACCCACATCTCTAACTAACCCAAAACACAACTCAAATACAAACCCCTAATTTCACAGCTCAATATACAAATCAAATCAAAACTCAAAAGTCTCTACAATAACGTCCTACACTAAGTACACTCTAAATACACTCCCTAATCAAGTTTTCATTCATTCCTCTTGTACCACAACTCCTCCCCTGTGTTCTACAACTATGTCCCTATAATGGACTGGCCTACCCCGCTGTCGTCGGCGCTGACGTGTCGCACCCGTTGCGTGGCCGCGACTCGGTGGTAGCCGTCTTCTTCTCGCTTCGGTGCCGGCGTTCGGTGCGCGGGGTCACTCCTCGGACGGCATGGGCTCCGCGCATCCTCACTTCGTTCCTCTGTGGCTACCCCCTGGTAGCCGCTCTCGCTGGAGGTCCTTGATGCCGGCGTTCGACGCGCGCGGTCATCCCTTCGGCGGCGTGCTTCCTCGGTGGCTACCCCCTGGTAGCGGCTGCCGCTGGAGGTCTCAGGTAGGCTTGGAACGAACGTCGCCTTTCGGGGCCGTCGAGACGAACGTCGACGGAGCGTGGACGCTGGCCGCTGGTGCCCGACCGATGCCGCTGGGGCCACGAAGACACAGTTTCGTGGTGCACCGAGGATGACAGTGCCGATGCGCAGTCGGCCCGCTCCCGCCCAGGCTCAGATGGCGTGGTCGATAGCCTGGCCGCGTCCCCCTGGCTCGTTCGTTGAAGCGCACGTGCTCCGGCCGCCTCCTGGTTTCTTCGGTTTCTTGCCTCCCCCGCTCTCTTCGTGCGCCCCGCTTTTATACCCTCTGAGATCTCCCGTGGCACACTCCCATTGGCTTCTTGCTTCCTCCCTGTCCTTATATGGCCATCTCGCCACTTGTCACCTGCGTGGCCTTCCCCGATTGGCCGACCAGTGTGCTGCCACCTTTTCTCAGGATTCCTTGGTGCGTCGGCGCTGGCGCTTGCTGATTGGCGCGTTCATGGCGCGCACTTCAAAATTCTCGTTCCTTTGTTCTTTTCTTCCTTTATTCGGGGGTTTTCATGCATCCCCTCCCGGGGGGTGCCCTGACACATGACAGTGACAACGATTCTTTGACCAGGCGTGCCGTGCATAAACAGCACGGTGATGATGTCTTATGCGCTGAGACATGCAGGTAATGGCATTGTTGAGGGGTGCGAGACAACGTTCAATAAGGCAAAAATAAAAAAAAATGATTTTAAAAAGAAGTGTCCCAGGCACTGGAAGACCGTATTGGGGCCTGAAGCAAGCCAACGCCTTGAACACGACCATCAGGCGCGCTTTGCGCTATGCTGCTTTGGTTTACCCTATAATGGCCAATGTATCATATAAGATACGCCATTTTTTATTTTTTTACTTGCACCAGGGCCTTTTGACCGTTACGAAGTAAGCAATGTATCATTTCTTATATACCCTAAGCGTTTTTCAAAAATACCATAGCTTGGTAACTTGCCCCATGGAGTCCGAAATACAGTTTGAGAGATGGATTTCTCCATCGTAAGTGCACCAGCAGCGTCTGCACCTACTTTCAATGGTTGTACGATCCACTTTTTTAGCGTGTATATGATACATTGTATACCTACCTTATAGGTTGGTATACATATACTAACTTTTTAGGCATGTATGATGCGTTGCGCAACTTTATAACCCTGTGAGAAAAAAAGTTTCTTCACGTTACATTGTTGTTTGAGTCACAAACTCTCAACTAGTAAAGGATCAAAATTTTTATCTATTGTATTCATTGCTTGGTCATTACTTAATATTGGCTAGTTTTCCCTCTCTAGATCTTGGGGCGTATATCGAGGATGCGATAGCTCACGAATAGCAATGTTCTAGGACACGTCAGCAGTCCTGGTGATATTGCCGCGAACCATGCATTGTGTTTGATTATGTTTTGTTTTTACCGCCAGGCCACGCCGGGCTGTGATTTCTCTGTCCCAAGTGAAGCGCGTTTTCACTTTTTGTTTTGTATGCCGCACTTGTTACCAGTTTCGATAGGGAGGGTATTTCGGAGTAACGACCCCAGCCCAGAATAATCTTTGATCTACAGTGTTATTGATGTAATATCGACGGTTCGAGAAAACCCCGCGCCTAAAGATTAATACCCGCAGAGCAGACGCCGTAATAATCGATTCGCCGACGCTAGTGTGCCCACGTGTCTTTGTTGACTGCTGCTTCGCCCCCTTGGTATCTTTTGAGTGGGTTGGAGAGCGAACGTTCGCTCTAATAAACTTCTTTTTCCTTCAAGGCAGCTGCGTCATCTTTGGCTGTGTGACATCTGGTAGAAGTGCTGGGTACGCACTCTTTGTGCCACCTACGCGTTCTGTAAGCCGGCGTCTTCAACATTTAGTGGAGGAGTTTGGTGTCCTACGAGAACGAACCAAGAGAAAAACTGCTGCAACCGACAACATGGTCCAACAAGCCGGTCGTCCTATCGTCCTAACACGGCCCCGGAAACCATCGTTGTTCTGCGGATCCCCAAGTGAAGATCCTGAGGCCTGGTTGCAGAAAGTATAGCGCGTGCGTATTTTCAACAGGTGGGATGACAAAGAAACGTTCCTCCATTTTTACTTCTATTTAAAAGAGACAGCCCGATGTTGGTTCGAGAACCATGAAAGCTTCCTAATTGACTGGACTCTCTTTGTAAGCGAGTTCCTTAAAACATTCGCCACCGAAGGTGCGGTAAGAAGAAGCCGCACAATTATTTGGAAACGCGCCTGAAACACCGCAACGAAGGAGCCGTGATCTTCGTTGATGAAGCGAGTCGGGTATATCGCCGTGCGGGCCCCGAAATGACGGAAGAAAAGAAACTCAAGTTTCTGATGCGAGGAGTGAAGCAAAGCCCTCTGCTTACCTAGTTCGCAGCCCCCGTAAAACAGTGGCCGAATTGACGTATGAGGCTGACACAACGGAGTAGACGCTGGAAATTTGTACGAGGCCGTACGACCACACCACCAATGCGCTAGCTTCGGAACCCGATTGTTGCTGGGCTATTAGCTCCGACGCAATAAGCGAGACAATCCACGTAGCCGTAAGGGGGGAGCTTCGAAAACTTTCAAACGTACCGCAACCTCACGCCATTTTCCTGAGTGACGTCATCCGAGAAGAGGTTCAACATGAACTGGGGACTCTAGGTCATCCGAAGCACCCCGCGAGCGACAAGCAAAGACCTACTCCGCAGCTGTTCGTCCATCCAGCCTTGCTCCAACTCGTCGTTAAGAGGCTCCGCCGTACCGCCGTCACCTCTCGCCTGCCCGACCCCCGTAGTCTAAAACTAGATGCCTAGGAAGTCGGACGTACGCGAACCCCAAATAATCGTTCATGGTGCTACCACTGCGGAGAGGAGGACTACATCAACCATCGCTGCCCCTACAAGAGGCTCGGTTTTCGAGTGTTCTCCATCGACGCACTACACACCTTATGCAAAACCTGGCGCCATCTTGCGGGAACCGCGTGCGCTTCCGCCGTGTTGGGGGTTCCCGGATCTCCGGATACCGTTCTGTACATGACAGCCCGCGGTTAGAGCGCGTACGTCAGCATTTATAGTTGTCCAACATGCCCAAATACTGCTGTGTAACTTGCTGTGCACAAAGATGATACAAAGACGACCACGGAAATAGCGTACACATCTTTTCTTTTATTTCTCAACTGAAACATTACTCGAGCGCTGCGTGAAGTCGGTGCGGGTGTCAATTCCCTTCGCGCAGTAAAATTATAGCTAGATCGCATGCATAGTCACGAAACGAATAATATGTGCAGGACTAAAAAGGTCCCAACGTGAGCTATTTTCTAGCCTTGTATTTGCCGCGGAGCACTCCGCCCTGCTGGTAGTTAAGGCGTACTGCATCGGTCAGCTCGTACTTTATCGTGCGGGTAGAGTTCTGAGTCTGCCGTTAGTGCTTTGCGCGCCCGCGTTTTCTTTTTATTCTGGACGTTCGGTAGGCTTTTATGAAAGTACTACGCATTCTTTCATTTGCCAAACGTTACAGGAAATAAGTGAACCTTGACGTAGCGCCATGAGTAGACCAAGTAACGTACATAGTAATTCCATGTATCGGTCATTTACCGCTCACCGCCTGCTGTTCGACCGTAGCCTAGTTTCCCAAGATCAAATTTTTCTAGCGGAATTTTCTAAGCGGTAGTATGCACCCAGTTTTGTTGTCCACGGCGCGAGCAAAGGACGCTCAGCGGTCGCTGCGAGGAACGTGCTCACGAGCGCTCGGCACTTTATCGCTCTTTAAGGTTTTCGCACTTTTTTTTTTGCTAAATGCTTTGCGTGCGCTGGGGACGCTCGGTGGTCGCCGCGAGGCACGCGCTCACCAGCGCTCGGATTTATTGGTAATTTAATTATTCATTGGGAACTTATTGATTATTTATTGGCAATGTGTAACGCATTACACGCCATACACTTTACGCGCTACACATTACAGCCATCTAGAACAGCTCCGCTGTTACAAAATGCCAGGAATGCAGTTTATTTGTTAAGCTTTTTTTTTTCTTTTGCAGGTTTCCTCTGCATCCCAGAGAATCGTTAGAGTATAGCTATATCGCGAGTGCACCCCCTCCCTTATTTCAACCTCAGGACAGCCCGCAAGTGTCAAAGCGTTTCGGGAATTACCTCCTGAGAAACCCGCAAGATGCGAACCGAAACGAATGCACTTTCAATGTTTGCGTTCTCAAAGGAAAAAAAAACAAGCAGAAGAAAAGCGACAGCCTCCAGCACCTTCCCTGCCGGTGCCTCCCTGGCTGCTTTTTCAATGCACAATGCATATTTATACAGTCGCCCGCACACGTGGGCAACAAAGAAAGGTCCACAGATCACTCTTCCCTTACAAAAATGGTTATTGAGATTGAATTGAAAGTCAATTGACTTTACTCAGTACAATGTGTTGACAGTCAATTGACTTTGAATAGAAATTTTGTATTGAGTTCTCGTTGAAAATTGTCCGCCGTGTTTCAATTGAAACTCAACGCTGTGTTTCAATTGAAAGTCTATTGACTATAGTCAACGTGTCTGTTGATTTCCAATTGACTTTCTGTTGACTCTCAATACACTTTTCCTGTTGAGTTCCTGTTGTGATGTATCAATTGAAAGTCTATTGAAAAAAGTCGGTGGAGTTCCAGTTGAGTGTGTGTTGACAATCTTTTGATTCTCCTGTTGAGTTCCTGTTGAGAAATGTCAAATAAAAACCTATTGAGCATATTCAAGACAGCCCCTTTGATTTCATTTTAGTCTTTTATCAAGTTATTTCACCAATTGCCTCGTAAAGTTCAGCTGACTGTACTAAATAAATAGCGAGTCTGCTTCAATAATGCAAAAAATCAAGGTGTGCATTGAGCAGGTGAAATAGTGAGATGTTTCATGGGAGCGCTTGCTTTATTGCCCACGAAAGCAGCACGGGAGGACTGGAGCCTTGCACGGTCCACTTGGCTACTTGACTGTGTAGCCTGCAAAATACAACAAGAAACAGACTTGTTTGTTTCCACCAGTATAGTACGAAATGATTGCGTCCCTTATTAAGCATGCTGGTCTAAGTAGCTTGCTATTTTATATGTTAGATGGTTTGTATTTTTGGAAAGCAAGGCAAGGAGACAGCAGTTCAACAAATGTATAAGCTTGTTTCAGGATTTATTGCATCAAGGCAAGCTAACCACATCAATTAATTTTACAATGGGTAGGGAGTGGAACGCCTTGACTTGAATGCCTTCCGCATTAAAGCACCTGAAATCTAGAGGAACGACTTTGTCCGCAGGGAGCCACGAAACCACCCGCATGGGCTAGTTATCGTGTCTTCCCCATCTTTGAGGCCCAAAAGAAATCCGCTTAGGCCTATCAAGACTGGGTGAGCCACTACCAAACCTGTCCAAACGCATACCTGTCAACCTGTGGATTTGGTTTTGTGAAATTTCAATGCTGGAAATGTCAAAACGAAATAGATAACGATCAACTTGCATGGGCTGGTTTACAAATTTGTAGCCTTGATTAAAAAAAACTAGTGTCAGATGGTACTGTAAACTAAAGTTACTACAACAGGCAATCATTGCAAATGGCTTTATGAATGAATGAGCGCATAATACTTTGTGTTTACCGACTAGTGGAAAAAAATTACATGAACCGTGAAAGAAAAAAAACGTGCCAGAAAGAACGTGACAGAAAAAAATACGTAAGTTGAATTTCGCAGTCTTTCACACTCTTGTAACGTTGAAGTATGGTGTGTGCCTTGCAGTACGTATAACAAACAAGTAGCACTAAGCAGCCGCTTGAACAGATCATATGAGATATGGGTATATCCACATTTTTGCCTTAATCGTAACAATGCCAGAGGAGTGTCCCAGTATAATAAGGTTTATGCCAGTTTACACACAACGAGAACACGAAACAGTTTTGTTTGGTGAGAGGAAAAAACAGCAGAGTTGCTGTAAATAAGAAAAAATGTAAAAGGTTTTTTTTCCCCTTTGCTAGGCGAGATTTTCTATACAGCAGCAGCACTAAAACAGTACAGTGATACCATGCCGACCAATCATTTGGGTAATTCCTAGAGGCAGAAAATTTGTCACAACAGATCGACTAAGCCCTCGCGCAATGCCGGTGTAGCATCAGTCAGTGGCACGTCTGATGCCACGTTAGGCCAAAATGTTATTCAGTGATTTTGCTATTACTCACACCACATTCAGCTCAACTTATTCAAAACTGCTCCGAGAAAGGCAATCAGCAGGTTGAGATTATAAGCAATGGCAAATTTCAATTTATGCTAGCAAGTCGAGCAAGTGCTTAGTCAAAACCGGTATTCATCAGTTTGAAAGTTTGACGCCTGTACATGTTCTAGCGCAAGCTGCCTAGCACCTGAGACAAAAATTGGCAAATGAGAAATTCCCAGAGAGATACGTGGAGAGAATTGGCACTTTGTGGTAAAAGACTAATATATACCAGTGTGCAGTCTGTTTCCAACTACTCCTTACGCAGCACATTTTTTTCTTCATTGGTTTTAAAACCAAAGTGTCTGCTTGCCTTTAGGGTGTCAAGGTAACGCATCAGACTTGTGTAAAGATGCTTTGGGTTCAAACCCTAGCTTCTGCGGATACACAGTCTCTATTTCCCAAAAGTAATAAATAAATTTGTTATATTCTTGGGCATTATTTATTTACCTGGAATGAAGTACGTTTAGGCCACGTTTGTCACCTGAACAACTGCTCTGCACTCAGGGAACGCTCTTTCTCCAAACAGTCGTTCAAATAAGGAAGCAAATATATTGCCAGCAGCCAGCACTTTAGCTTGTAAGCATATTTTACCGCCATGTCTCCTAACTGGTTGAACACACTATACTGTTTGTGACTGGTAAATCTGCCTCTCAGCTTAGCGCTGTCAGGCGTGTTTGCATATCGCAGTATTCGTGCGTCTGTTATTGATCCGACAGGCACTTGTTCGATTCGACCTCCTTCATTTTTTTTCATTTTCGTTAACTTCGTTCGTCGAACATTTTATTTACCTTAATCATGGTGTTCTTTCTTTTTTTATGACAATTCGTACCAGGCAATACAGGGCTGCTGCTCCGTTCTGTAGCGGCACTGCGTCTAGAATTTTATTCATTCGTCACTTGCCTTCACAGGTTTTGTTAGACCTTTAGCTTAAGATACATACAAATATATTACACGCGAAAGCAATACAGCACCGCGGAAGGCAGTAAACTACCGATTGATGTCAAAATGTGTGCCGGTAAAATACCCCCTTCAATTTGTTACACTTACGTACAGTATTTTTGAAAAGCTGAAGTGAAATCGTACCCTTTAGGCCGATCTCGAGACGGCATGCATAAAAAAACTGTTTGTATAGCGACAAATCACCAAGTCGTGAGTATAGCCATTCAGGTAGGTCTGCACAACGTTAGTCATGATGAAATGTACGGGAGCGCTTGGAAAGAATGAACTTACCTTATAAGAACGTCGCTCCCAGCGGGGCTCCCAGCGTGGTGAATTTGACAGATTCCAAAGCGTGGCTAACAGGGATGGTAAAACCTCACTTCGCAAGCTTCTTCACCGTACGATCACAGCGCACAAACACAACACGACACACAAAGGATGTTCACCGGCGGTAGAAGAGCGCATACGATGGCTTTTCCTTCAATAAATTCGATGTATCGCCAGCTGCACTGCAATGTCTGACCTTCGATGCTGGTTGAAAAGATTCGCACACGGCGCATAAATCGCCAACAACACGAGCAAAGCTGTAACAGTGAGAAAGACCGCACCGCGATGGCGCCCGCACATCCGGGATTGCGAACAAGCGACATTGGCTTGGTTTCAAGGAGTCAGTGTATTATCTCTATGGTTTCAAGTCGGTTTGCGATGGCTATGCCACAGCTACGCATTCTTGTGAAAACTGAGCGTGAAAACATTGACACGAGATATCAAAGAAACCTACAGCGGCTTGTGAGTCCTATGTTAATATTTACAATATTTTTTTTATAGAAATATTAGCAATCCCTATAGCAGCAGTAATATTATATTGCAGATAACCGAACTCCGCCGAGGTCGCGATGTTGGCTTTCAGCGCCACTGGCGGCAGTGGCAACGCCGCGTACTAGACATTCGTGAAAGCGCGGTCACTTTAGCTAGCGTGGGAGGGTGCCAGAGGAACCAAAAGGACTGGTTGTCAGGGGGGTAAAGCGAGCTCCGAGACCGTACGAATCGTGGGCGCTTACATGATACAATTCCCATGGTTGCCAGATCAATTGTATTCAGCCTTCTAAAAACTTCTGCCGTAATTATTTAACTAAAAGAAAGAACTGAAGCAAAATAGTTACAAATAATTGCCTCAGTAATTAAAACTAGCTTCATAAAAAACTTTTAGTGTAATTAAGCTCTAATTAGCAGAGAAAGAGTATGTCCGTAAGTCAGTTTTGGTTTCGATTTTTTTAAGTGTGCTAGGAAGTGGCGAGGCCCTTACGCCTGACTTGCGCAGTGTGTGTGTGCAGTCTCCGGCTCAGATCTGCGTGCGTGCAGAACGTGTGCAACTGGTACAACTCGGATACACGCGCTGAGCAACTGCCTTCCCGGGCGCTTGCGAGGCTGTCATTCTTTCTTCACGTTAAACACCTTATCTATTGCCCCTGAACTGACGCCGGAACAGCGATTCCGATCTGACCTTGACTACCGCAAGTTCACTACAGGCTACGGAGTGGCAGCCAGCGCTCGTTCCCGTTGCAAGAGAAATAAAAGGAGCTTTTATATTCGTTCGGTTCCAGTTGTTTTATTCATGGAACTTCTTACAGCTCTTCGTGCTTCTAACTTTCGCGCAATCGTTCGTGAAGGTAGAACGGAGAAATAGGTAACAAAATGCGGTTTCTTTTTTAATCAGTCAGAATAAATCAATAAGTCAGTGTTCTCTCATCGCGCGCTCTGTGTGGTAAATTACTGCCCATTCAATATTGCGCATTCAGTCTTGCAAGCTTTCCCTTCGAAGTGGTGGAAAGCTGCTAAAACTTGACGAATACAGACAAAGGAAAACGGGACACGCCGCGGACTGTACTTCGCATACTCCCACGGCATGCATTCTTCCACTCTGTTGGCCTGCGATCGACCACACTCTTTCGTTCCTGTGCTTCAAAGCGCCGCGACTCACCTGCAATATCAGCGTTGGCCCATGCGATGTTTTTTTGTGTGTGTCAATAAAGGTTTTACATTGAGCTAAAGCCAAAGTTCACTTTACTTTGTTTGAAAAGCATTGAGCGACTCGCAAAATGTCACAGAATGGCAAATAAAGCGGCACAGCGCAAAAATGCACGGAGATCATACGGAGACTCATTTTTCTGTGCGCCCAGTACGGATCAGCTGACTCCTTGGCGTCCTCGCGCATGCGATCAGTCGCATTCGAGCTTGTGCGCAAGTGTTCATGTGCAGCTTTCCCGCTCATGGCAGTCATTTCAACAGTGATCCCTTAAAAAATGGTTATTGAGATTGAATTGAAAGTCAATTGACTTTACTCACTACAATGTGTTGAGAGTCAATTGACTTTGAATAGAAATTTTGTATTGAGTTCTCGTTGAAAATTGGCCGCCGTGTTTCAATTGAAACTCAACGCTCTGTTTCAATTGAAAGTCTATTGACTATAGTCAACATGTCTGTTGATTTCCCATTCACTTTCAGTTGACTCTCAATACACTTTTCCTGTTGAGTTCCTGTTGTGATGTATCAATTGAAAGTCTATTGAGAAAAGTCGGTGGAGTTCCAGTTGAGTCTGTATTGACTATCTATTGATTCTCCTGTTGAGTTCCTGTTGAGAAATGTCAAATAAAAGCCTACTGAGCATATTCAAGACAGCCCGTTTGATTTCATTTTAGTCTTTTATCAAGTTATTTCACCAATTGCCTCGTAAAGTTCAGTTGACTGTACTAAATATATAGCGAGTCTGCTTCAATAATGCAAAAAATCAAGGTGTGCATTGAGCAGGTGAAATAATGAGGTGTTTCATGGCAACGCTTGCTTTATTGCTCACGAAAGCAGCACGGGAGGACTGCAGCCTTACAGGGTCCACTTGGCTACTTGACTGTGTAGCCTGCAAAATACAACAAGAAACAGACTTGTTTGTTTCCACCAGTATAGTACGAAATGATTGCGTCCCTTATTAAGCATGCTGGTCTAAGTAGCTTGCTATTTTATATGTTAGATGGTTTGTATTTTTGGAAAGCAAGGCAAGGAGACAGCAGTTCAACAAATGTATAAGCTTGTTTCAGGTTTTATTGCATCAAGGCAAGCTAACCACATCAATTAATTTTACAATGGGTAGGGAGTGGAACGCCTTGACTTGAATGCCTTCCGCATTAAAGCACCCGAAATCTAGAGGAACGACTTTGTCCGCAGGGAGCCACGAAATCACCCGCATGGGCTAGTTATCGTGTCTTCCCCATCTTTGAGGCCCAAAAGAAATCCGCTTAGGCCTATCAAGACTGGGTGAGCCACTACCAAACCTGTCCAAAAGCATACCTGTCAACCTGTGGATTTTGTTTTGTGAAATTTCAATGCTGGAAATGTCAAAAGAAAATTAGATAACTGTCAACTTGCATGAGCTGGTTTACAAAATTGTAGCCCTGAATAAAAAAAAACTAGTGTCAGATGGTACTGTAAACTAAAGTTACTACAGCAGGCAATCATTGCAAATGGCTTTATGAATGAATGAGCGCATAATACTTTGTGCTTACCGACTAGTGGAAAATAATTACATGAACCGTGAAAGAAAAAAAAAACTTGCCAGAAAGAACGTGACAGAAAAAAATACGTAAGTTGAATTTCGCAGTCTTTCACACTCTTGTAACGCTGAAGTATGGTGTGTGCCTTGCAGTACGTATAACAAACAAGAAGCACTAAGCAGCAGCTTGAAGGGATCATATGAGATATGGGTATATCCACATTTTTGCCTTAATCGTAACAATGCCAGAGGAGTGTCCCAGTATAACAAGGTCGTGATGCCAGTTTACACACAACGAGAACACGAAACAGTTTTGTTTGGGGAGAGGAAAAAAGAGCAGAGTTGCTGTAAATGAGAAAACATATAAAAGCTTTTTTTTCCTTTTGCTTGGCGAGGTTTTCTATACAGCAGCAGCACTAAAACAGTACAGTGATACCGTGCCGACCAATCATTTGGGTAATTCCTAGAGGCAGAACATTTGTCACAACAGATCGACTAAGCCCTCGCGCAATGCCGGTGTAGCATCAGTCAGTGGCACGTCTGACGCCACGTTCAGCCAAAATGTTATTCAGTGATTTTGCTATTACTCACACCACATTCAGCCCAACTTATTCAAAACTGCTCCGAGAAAGGCAATCAGAAGGTTGTGATTATAAGCAATGGCAAATTTCAATTTATGCTAGCAAGTCGAACAAGTGCCTTGTCAAAACCGGTATTCATCAGTTTGAAAGTTTGACGCCTGTACTTGTTCTAGCGCAAACTGCCTAGCACCTGAGACAAAAATTGGCAAATGAGAAATTCCCAGAAAGATACGTGGAGAGAATTGGCACTTTGTGGTAAAAGACTAATATATACCAGTGTGCAGTCTGTTTCCAACTACTCCTTACGCAGCACATTTTTTTCTTCATTGGTTTTAAAACCAAAATGTCTGCTTGCCTTTAGGGTGTCAAGGTAATGCATCAGACTTGTGTAAAGATGCTTTGGGTTCAAACCCTAGCTTCTGCGGATACACAGTCTCTATTTCCCAAAAGCAATAAATGAATTTGTTATATTCTTGGGCATTATTTCTTTAGCTGGAATGAAGTACGTTTTAGGCCACGTTTGTCACCTGAGTCACTGCTCTGCACTCAGGGAACGCTCTTTCTCCAAACAATCGTTCAAATTAGGAAGCAAATATATTGCCGGCAGCCAGCACTTTAGCTTGGAAGTATATTTTACCGTAATGTCTCCTAACTGGTTGAACACACTATACTGTTTGTGACTGGTAGATCTGCCTCTCAGCCTAGCGCTGTCAGGTGTGTTTGCATAGCGCAGTATTCGTGCGTCTGTTATTGATCCGACAGGCACTTGTTCGGTTCGACCTCCTTCATTTTTTTTCATTTTCGTTAACTTCGTTCGTCAAACATTTTATTTACCTTAATCATGGTGTTCTTTCTTTTTTCAGTACACTTCGTATCAGGCAATACAGGGCTGCTGCTCCGTTCTGTAGCAGCACTGCGTCTAGAATTTTATTCATTCGTCACTTGCCTTCAAAGGTTTTAAGTGTGAATGCACTTCTTAAGCGCGCCTGAATCGTCCGCCGCCGTCGTCCGCATAGCAACAGCTGCGGGTGCGCGTGCTCCTCGTCTTCCTCCTCGTCTTCCCTAGCAACGGGGGAGATGGGCGCGCGCTACTCTTGTCCTCCTCTCTCCGCTCAGTGACTGCAGGTGTTGGGCGCCTCCTCTTCACTTCGGGCGGGAGAGCTCTCGCTCGCGTAGCGGGCGCTCCGCATTCCGACGCGTGAGGGCGCTCGTGTAGCCCTCGCCGTAACGGCGGGCGCTGCTCTCCTCCTCCTCTCTCCTCTCAGTGACTGCGGGTGTTGGGCGCCTCCTGTCCACTCCAAGATCACGATATCCACCGTAATCGCGCAATCAACAACCGTGCATTCACACTTACACACTCTTCCCCTCGGGGAAGTGCGAGGGAATTTTTTGTTAGACCTTTAGCTTAAGATACATACAAATATACTACACGCGAAAGCAATACAGCAGCGCGGAAGACAGTTAAACTACCGATTGATGTCAAAATGTGTGCCGGTACAATACCCCCTTCAATTTGTTACACTTACGTGCAGTATTTTTGAAAAGCTGAAGTGAAATCGTACCCTTTAGGTCGATCTCGAGACGGCATGCATAAAAACACTGTTTATATAGCGACAAATAAACAAGTCGTGAGTATAGCCATTCAGGTAGGTCTGCACAACGCTAGTCATGATGAAATGTACAGGAGCGCTCGGAAAGAATGAACTTACGTTATAACAACGTCGCTCCCAGCGGGGCTCCCAGCGTGGTGAAATTGACGGATTCCAAAGCGTGGCTAACAGGGATGGTAACACCTCACTTCGCAAGCTTCTTCACCGTACGATCACAGCGCACAAACACAACACGACACACAAAGGATGTTCACCGGCGGTAGAAGAGCGCATACGATGCCTTTTCCTTCAATAAATTCGATGTATCGCCAGCTGCACTGCAATGTCTGACCTTCGATGCTGGTTGAAAAGATTCGCACACGGCACATAAATCGCCAACAACACGAGAAAAGCTATAAATTTGCACAGAACAGCGAGAACGACCGCACGACCGCACCACGCCGGACCCCGCACATCCGGGATCGCGACCAAGCGACATTGGCTTGGTTTCAAGTCGGTTTGCGATGGCTATGCCACAGCTTCGCATTCTTGTAAAAACTGAGCGTGAAAACATTGACACGAGATATCAAAAAAACCTACGGCGGCTTGTGAGTCCTATGTTAATATTTACAATAATTTTTTATAGAATTATTACCAATCCCTCTAGCAGCAGTAATAATATTATATTGCAGATAACCGGACTCCGCCGAGGTCGCAATGTTGGCTGTCAGCGCCACTGGAGGCAGTGGCAACGCCGCGTACTAGACATTCGTGACAGCGCGGTCACTTTAGCTTAGCGTGGGAGGGTGCCAGAGGAACCAAAAGAACTGGTTATCGCCGTGTGTGGAGGTGGATGGCACGTCTTTTGTGTCCGGGCGCCCGCTTCGGCGAACTGCAGCAGGAGAGAGGACGGAAGAATTCTGGAAAGTCCAATCTTTGAAAACAGCTTCAAAGTTCTTGATCTGCTTGCGGGCGCAGGATATTTGCGAGGCGCTTGTGTTTGAGAAACGTAGTCCGTGGACGTGTTGACATCTTTAAAAGACATGCTTTCGTTAGCGAGCGAGCGGTTCGGAGTGTAACAAGCGGCACGCCAGGCCACTAATTTGTTCGGTTTCTCTCTCTTTTTTTTTTTAGTGGCGTGAAGCAGTGTCAGGCTCGTTCTTTCTTTTTGTGACCCTGTGCAGTAAAGATGAGTTGTTAAGCAACGCTTCAGTTTGTCCTTCTTCATTTTTTTTCTTCGTTTCTTCGTTCAGTTAGTGCGGCGGCGCCTTGGACTGGCGTACGGAGTTCTTTTGCAGTGAAAGAACTGTTTTCACCTGTTTTAATAGAGCGTAGATGCGCGTTTGCTCCTTGTGGGATTCTCTGCATTCCACATTGCTGTTCTACTGTTGTTATCATAGACAGTTCACGGTATCCTTAAGTAAAGTTATGTATGACGGGGAATAGAACTCGCGTCCTTGGGCTCAGACCACGGCGGGGTGGGCGAGTGATAACTGGAGTAATGAAGTTCACGAGTGAACGACGATGAGGCCAAGCCTGCGTTCGCTTGATTTGAACGCTTGTTTTAAAAGTTCGCTGTGTACAAATATTTAATTGTTCTTTTTTCGATGTGTAGAGATTTACACCAAAGTTTTGCTGTTTTTTTTCTGAGTATTTATAGGCACAATTTCGTCACAGGAATATTCTTGTGCGTTCGGGTTTGTGAGATAAGTATTCATTTCTGCAAAACAGCGCTGTTAGTATCGTACCTCCACAGAAAAAACACTGAATCATCGTACTAGGATGCGATGTCACATATGCCTTTTGTAGATGTAGCAGACGAAATCGCGTTTTAAATGTACCTCCTCCCCCCCTCCCCTCCCCGGAACAGAAGGTATCACAGCATTGTATGTGTGAAAAGAGGTAGGGGGAGTGACGACTTTTTTTTTTGTCCCCAGAACTTGGACCCGAGATGTGTAGCCTCCTCCGCCCCCCCCCCCCCCCACTTTCCGTTTTTTCCCGGCCGAGATATGCATGCTTCATGATTCCGCTCCAACTTTCCCGGAAGACTGACTTCGAATATGTCCACTGCAGCGGAAGCTTAGCAGTAGAGGAGATAGCTCACCCATTATGTCAACGCGTGCTAAGGTATAAAGAAGAAAATCAGCTGCTATAGCAAGGAAACGATTCCGCGGGAGTCACGTGCCAGAAGAGATGAGTCACTAGAGTTTTGTCAATGTTTATTTCTTCCATTGGTTTGTGCAAACCATGTTGCGGCAGTATTTGAAGAAATGCAGCCAAAAATTGTCCAATATACTTGATTTCCCCACATAGCAGGTATAATTATTATTTGTGCGAAGATGCTGCTTGTAAAGGCTGCTGCCCTAAGGAGTTTTATCAGTTTTGAAAATTAAGCTCGAACCATAAATCATGGAAAAGAAAGAAGAACACCGGTATAATTTTCAACAATGTATGTTCACCAACTAGTTCGACTCTCAATTCTACTTAGTTTTGTCAGTAGAAACTCTATTGAGTTTCAATTAAAGGAAGTCATTTGACATTCTGTTGAGGTTTGTCTATTGAAACCTTGTTGACTTTTTATTGACTGCACATAATAGAAGTGTCAATGTAGTATAAAAAAACATAAAAGTAACCTAGTAGTCTTATTCTGTAGACACAGTGGGCAGCGCTGAAAAAATAGCCCTTCAAAGTGTATGTTTCAGCCTGATGAGTTTTGTCAATTGGTTCTCCAAAGAGTTTCAATAGACTGGTGTCAATTGGTTTTGTATTGCGTTTTCTCAATACAAATCCTTTTGAGTTTCTACTGACACATCTCAATAGCCAATTGAGTTTGAATTAGGTTTCTGTTGACTCAATAAAAACTCAACAGGAACTAAATGGAAACTCAAAATCTATTTTTGTAAGGGAACGACATGGTGATTTCCGCTCAATAAGCGTGGCCTTCACACTCCAAAATGTTCGCGCAAGTACGGAGTGAGCAGATTTCGCCCGAAGAATACCACGACGAAGCTGGCTGGACCCAGGCCACCAATCGCATGGCAAGACTTCGGCAATGCGATTTGAACGTGTAAGCCTAACCGTTGAGACGGCAATACCAGCTCGAAATCGAATTTCTCCAAGGGCTTCATTTAACAAAGCTTTTTGGAAAGTTGGCCTTATTATTGAAAAATAGAGCGCGACTTGGACGTTGGAGCGCCTGTCATTGTCCAAGTCGCGGTTTATTTTTCAATCATAATTCTCCAAGAGCACCTGTGCATGAGCGATCCGTACTGCACGCATGCCTGCTCGTCCGACGGAGGAAATCAAGGCAATGGTGAGGCCAAGAAGGGACCTCGATATTCTCAAGACTTTCACCGCTGCGTGGCCGCGTCGGTTTTTGGCGGCGGGAGGTATTGAGAACGTGGCTGGGGACCAGGGACACCCCATGCCCGAACGTCCAGAAAAACATCATAGTAGTGAGTACTTGCAGCGAAGAAAACGCCGCAAAATACGCACAAATTCAAGCATACATGTTCAAGGCAAGCTCCACCAAGTTGGCGCTGATCGCACGGCACCGCGCGACACCGTCAAGGGTGCCGCACGTGACTTCCCGACGGACGAGGGCGCCGACGAAAGAGAAAGGAGCATCGTGAACGACCGCAACCCCCTCGCGGTAGGAGACAAAGCATTGGCAGCGCAACGGTGATAGTCACGTTCCAACGCCACAGGGTACCGAACTTCGTTCGTTACGGTGTAAACCTAATTCCGTGCAGCCTTTATCGCAAGCAAATAGACGTCTGTCAGCAGTGCCGCAAAGTCGGTCACTCGCGCAACATATGCACTACACCGGCGGTCTCCACGTCTTGCTTGCGACGCGACTAGCCCCATGGAGGACCACACATGTATCCCCAAGTGTAAACAGTGTGGAGACGCTCACCCAACGGGCGGCTGAATTTGCAAACGCAAATTCTTCGCACCGTACATCGTGCGATGCTGGCCGTGGGAGTGTCGCGTGGCTGAGCAGCAGCAATAGAGCAGATCCTTTCGGCAAGCTCGTTCCCGCGCCTGGAGAGGTTCCATTTACCGAGCAAATCAAAGACTCCTTCCAGGAGCCGTGCATCATCACGAAGAAACGGTAGCTGCAACAAAAACAAGCGGACCCTCAGCCGCACAAGGTCACCGTAACGCGAACGCCTGAGATGGGCCGAAGTTAACTTCGAGCGGCAGCGGCAGAAACATCCCGACCCTGCCGCCACAGAGGCGAAATGACGAAGCAATGGATCGTCTCTAGGCAGCTGATGGCCGGTACGAAAACGAAACATCCACCTGGAAGCCGAGATACGCAAGTTACTACGTACTGCTAAACCCGCCGCCACAGAACGTACCCTAGTACCAACGCCAATTCCGAATCAGGCGGCATCCCCATCGCCGATCACCGAGTGAAGGGCGCAAATTATGCCCGAGGTGAAAATGATTTCGACCGAACCTCAAAACGAAATGGTGACCGAACCCGACCTTAAGAAACGCGCTCTCGAGTCGTGGAAATCCCGCAAACAAGTCCAGCAGCTCGAAGCACGGCTTGACGCCAAGCTAGAAGCCAAGTTTGACGCAAGATTCAACAAGCCGGAGGAGCTCGTCATCGATTTTTAACAGGAAATCGAAGCAAAGTTCAAGTTCATCGAGCACACGTTACCCCCAATCATACCGCACCCGACCTCTGCAGCAATGTTGTGGAACCACCCTTACAACAAGAACCACAGCAACCTTTCATCCTCAGGAAATAATCGCCGCCAACCCAATAGCAGCAGTAAAGCCGCCGTCGGATCTTACGATCTGGCAGTTGAATTGCCGCAACTTCGATCACAAAAAGGCGTTAGTGGAACAATGCATAATTACGGTTCAAAACCAGATGTTTTCATGCTCCAAGATACGGGCTTGACGGCCCCGTCCTCCCCCGGTACAAAGCACACGTTAGCCCCTCCGGAGGCCGTGGCGTGTGCGCCTTTCACGGCAAGGCTTTCTCCTCTGCGGAACACACGATCCAGCAGGAAACATCAAGACTCAGTACACGTTTACCGAGATCATACCGAGCAAGCAACAAAAGCGCAGCCTGTTTCTACTCAAAGTTCACAGCGTCCCTAAACGCACACAAGAAATTACGCTCGCTCCTCCACCTGGCCAGCACAAGGGCCAGGGCCAGCACGCTCTGGATCGGTATCGACTTAAACGTGTCGCACACGGCATGAGGCTACGTCCGAGACACGATCAATGGCAGAGAGCTGCAGCAAAGCACACTAAAAAAACAACAATTACGTCCTCATCATGGACCCCGCCAACCCCACCAGGATAGGCAACTCCGTGGCAAGGGACACAATGCTAGACCTCACTTGCGCAAGGTCTCCAGGATAAACAACGGAGTTGATCTGGGCAGTGACCACTACATTCTCTTGATAACGATACCGGGCCACATGGGGGTAACACCGTGCAATAAAAGTGGGTGGGTTGGGACGGCTTCCCACAGAAGCAACCCAAGGAGTATCTGTTTATCCAAGACATAGGCGCATGGACCCGCACACTTCAAAAAGCCGGATAACCGGCCACCAAAACCGTGGAGACCAACGAAGACATAGTAAGCATGAACAGCCGCCTTGCCGTGCCCACCTCATCGAGGGCAGCTCGAGGAATATTCGGAGACAACCTGAGGTATTTCGTTTGAAGGTGGCGAGAAAAAACTTTCCAAAATTTTCTCTTGGCCAGAGGGTGGCGGTGCCTGTGGTAGTCCGGGAATATGGCGAGATCGGGTTATCAGCTTCGGCTGAGGAGTAAGAGTGGGCGGTGAAGAGGATAGTTTCGTCCTACCTTGCCAAAAGAAATAGCGACGACAACATGAGCCACCCAATGGAAGCTTCGTCTGAAAAAGCCGTATTGCGCCTATAATAACCCAGGCGGCACAGAAAGTGTGCCCCAAGACCGGCCCGTCTATGGCCGCTCTCTGGCATGTCCGCCCAGCATCCAGGTTCTGGCAGCCACTGATCATGCGTTGAACGGCCAACATTCGGCAACCAGCGCTTCGGCATTTTTCCGTCCGCCCGTGTCCAGACGCACAACGGCAGCTAACCGGCTGCCAGATATTCAGTTCTCTTACCGCTGCCGATGTTGAGAAAGAGAACGGCCGAAGTACGGCCTTAGGGCATCCGTTTTTTCTTCTGGAAGCGGTAATCGGCCGAAGCACGGCAAGCGACCGGCCACAGAATATGCGTATTCTTGCGGTAGTTGGTGTTCGAAAGGAGACCGGCCGGAACGCGGCTGCCGTGCATTCGTTGTTTCAACGGTGAACCGCGCGTCCGGCGGACGTACGGCCCCAGAATATACGTTTTTCATTCGGTTAGCTGTCCTCGGCCGAATTACGGCAAGCGAATGGCCACAGAATGTTTGGCAACCGGTGTTCAAGAGGAGACCGGCCTACGTAAGGTATCTGGTTATACGTCATTTTTTCGGCAAACGGCATACAGCCGAACAACGGCTCGCGCCTGGGCGCCGAGAATTCATGCACAGACGTGTTGGAAGGAGACCGACCGGTTTTTTCCTGGGGGGAGAAAAAGCCGTTAGGGAGCCGAACGACGGGGACGCGTTTTTCACTCGCTCCGTGTTTCTACGTTTTAAATGAACGAACATCGTTTGTCAAACAGTAATGAGTGTTCTCGGTGAACGGGCAAGGTGCAAGGACTCACTGCACATTAGCAGGGAACCTTTTAGGCCATCGAAATGTCATTTATTGCCACAAGAAGTCTGTGCCACACCGATGGGTGAGCTAAGCCTCGCCAGTCATCGCCGCTACCACGCCTCTGCCGCCGGCTTCGTCGACGCATCAGCTCGAGGCTATTCGCCTGCTCAAGAAATGGAGAGCATTGGAGACATCGACCCGCCAGAGATGTCCGATCCGAGATGGAGATGGTTCACCAAAATAACTGGCCTTCAAGGGCGTCGAGCAAGCGGCCACCACGCAGGAGCTAAACCGCCACCATGTCAAGGACTCCCCACCAAAGAAAGGCAAGTGCGAGCAAAAGCGCAAGTTATTCTGCTTACAATTAAACTGCGACAAGCAATGTTGCACTATGTTGTTGGTGATAAACGTAGAAGAGACTCGCTCGTGCATTGGTAGGATCAACTTCATGCCCTGCACTATGTTACTTCAGGGGATTTTACGACTGCCTATTTAGAAAAAAAATTATTTTAAATTTGCCATAACAACAGAGCCTTGTCACTGACGAAGGCTAGCTGTTAATTTAGCTCCGATGTTTGAAGGTGAGCTTAGCTACTCTTAGGATATGACTCATTTGGGTAAACATAATCGCCAGAATCCTAGCAAACACGGATTTTGTCAGGATTTTCTTGCTCAACGCTGATTGTTAAGTTCACGCACGATTTGGCTCTTGCAATAGCTAAGCTTAAAGTGGTTGACTGTATATCCTTGGACTGCAAAAAAGCAAATGATGGTGTTGCATATCACCTTCTGCGTAGTACATTTCATCCTATGAACTGAATGAATCGGTTTTTGCATTGTTATTACTATTGGCCCTATAGCTTTGTTCAAAAGTACTGTGTAGTTAACCGGACTATAGCGAATGAACGTGATTCCGTATAACTGCAGCTTTATTCGAATTTAATAACATCCTGGTGTGCTGATTCAGAAAAGTTTTTGGATGTTAAACAGTGTGTTAACAGCACCTTTACAAGAAAACCTTCATTCCAATTGGATACGTATACCGTAAATTATGCTGCTGTGACAACGGCCGAGGAATATTAATACCTAAGAGTTTATTTAGGGAGTGGTTAGAGGTTAAATAGGCAGGTTCACACCATAAAAGTTACGGCTGCGTATGTTTTTGGCTTTCTGAGACGAAATTTCAGTGAACCTCCATCTAACTGAAAAGAACAACCGTATTTCACTCATGTGCGCTCAATCATGGAGTACGCATGTGTTATCGTGGATCCCTACACCAAAGAGCTAGTTGATACGCTCGAAAACATACAGAATATGTCAGTGTGATTCGTATTAGGTAATTGGCACGCTCAGCTTAGCATGATAGAAAGTAAAAGTAAACTGAAATGGCAGGACGTGAAAGATCACAGACGAAACCACAGGTTGAACTTTCTTCGTAATATCTATCATTCGAAAACTGTTGTAGAAAGGGAGAAGTATGTCCAAGCTCCATTCTACATATCGCAAAGTGGGACCACTAGCTTAAAGCAAATTATTAACTTTCCTTTAAAGGTGACGCCTTGCTCGATTCATTTTATTTTACATCAATACTGCAGTGTAATTATCTTCGACGTATGATTGCATTAACTGTTTATATTGACGATTTTCAGCGCGCATTGTAGAATTATTTTGTTATTTTGTCTCATATTTAAGGCTTAGTGTTATGTATCTCCCTTCTGTAATGCATGCAAAGGCAAGCAGGCATCAAATAAATAAATAAATAAATAAATAAATAAATAAATAAATAAGTAAATAAATAAATAAACTTCCAGAGGCGCAAGTTTGCCTCCGACGGGTTGAGAACCCTACGCATTCAACGTTCACCAATAAAATATTTATTGTCCTATTCGTTGCAGTATGCAAGGTTTCCTGTATGCATGCTACCATTGCTATGTTATTGGTTTGAAACAAATTATGTAACTCTAATTTTACGCCTTTCCTTGCGGTAACACAAAGGGATACAACTGCAGCCACCTGAAGCATGGCGTCATTCGCGACGTGTCTAGAATTTTTTTAACGTAGTATGACATTAGAAAAAAATTAAGCTCTTTTGGACTATTAAGTGGTGTGGACGTATACTCATGAAAACAACATTAAAATAGATTGAAAATGAAAGTACCTGTTCGCTACTTCTTAGGATCAGCCCTGCGCAAGATCATCAGAAAAGTTGATCGAGTAGAAAATGTCTTTGCAAGAAAAATGGGCAAAAACTGGACATACTTTTTTGTGAAGGAGTTATATTAAATGCTCGTGAGTGTTTTGTTGAGAACCAAAACGCTTCGTAAAGGCATTCACACCGGTTTTATATACATCAAAATTGGTCAAGCAACTGTTATAAAATACTTTATGTAGTCATAGCATGAAAGTGTTCCGCAATATTGCCGTAAAAGAAATTGGCTAAAAGCGGCGCAATTTATCTCTCTGAAATTCAACCCACTAAAGTATGCGCCCTCCGCCCCCCCCCCTCCTCTTTCCCCGTTTATTACAGGTAAGCCGCCCCACAGAAGATATCAGGACCTGGACAACACATCTATTCAAGCTCTACAAAGAACTGAATATTTTCTGTGTTCGGCAGTAAATGAGGCACAGCAAGTAAAGGAACGACAATTTGTGAGCACTGTTTAATAAATGAATTTTGCTGCCAACTGAGGCTTGTAATTAAGCAAGGCTTGGCTGAAAGCTTGACGGCTGGTGGTTGCGCGCGAGCTCACTTTGATGTGGCAGCATTGGACCCGAAATGCTGGGTTTGTGCTGCTTCTGCACTGCGCGAATGAGTCATCTGCTTGCGCGACATGCAGTGACCGGCCTCAGTACAGCTAACGTACTGTGGCCCAACTCCAATGCCCGTAGCACGGCCGTATTTGCGGTAGCTGTAGTCCGGCTGAAGTCCGATGACCGCATCTCGGCTGTCCTCCGGCGGACGTACTTCGGCCGTACACGGGTGGCTTTGGAATGGCCGGAGCCCTACGGCTGGAATCTGGCCGTATGACCGTAAGCCGGTTGACTGGCCGACGGACACTGGCCGTTGGACAGCCATGGGAGTACGGCCGTATACGGCCAAAAGGCCCCCATTTGGACATGGGCCGAACATGGCTGCCGCAAAACGGCCGGACAGAAAATCACCGGCCAAAGTACACCGGCCTGTTTTAGGCCGAACAGTCCTGTGCTACCTGGGAACATCTACGCTACGGTGAAGCTCACTCACCACACCACAAGTTCGACCGAACACGGTACAATCACGTCACGTGTATGTTTAAAGTGCTCGCGCGTTTGATTGATTGTAGGGTTTAACGCGCCACGCAACGCAGGCGATGAGGCTGCCGTAGTGGAGGGTTCCGAGTAAATTTTCACATCTGGGGTTCATTAACGTGCTCTGAAATCTCGTACAAAAGGGCGTTTTTGCTTTTCGCATTCTCCAGAAAAGCGACCGCCACGGTCGGGAAACACTGCCGCGTTTGCAGTTCAGGCATATGTGGATGGCATTCGCACCTACGAATATGGTGCGGCTTCATTTTCTCGTGTTACACTTCACTTTCTGCGGGTGGTTCAAGTTACCCTTTGAAAAAACTTTAATCGTTAACCTTGCCCAAAAAGTACTTTTTTCATCCGAGGACAGCAATAACCTCATCCAGTTGTCTATGACCGTCACCCCCCTGTGAATATTAGGATCGATGCTGAGAGAAATTGACCAATCGGTGCAGTTGTCATTGTCCCTTTAGATGCGACGCATCTCTTTAACTCGCCTTGTCCCTCCATGCATGTATCCGGCGTTCATCCGCACGCCTCTCCCCCATTCTCCTCGTCACGCCAGCTGCGCCGTAACGATCATGATGATGATTGCTATGGCTTTCCCTTTTGAAGCGGGGGGATGACATGTCATCTTACCAAAAAGGACTAATATAACCGTTTTACACTCTTGGTTTAATACTAGCGCTGCCTAGGGCAGGCACTAAAGCTTATCAGGCACGAAATACCTTTTTTTTTCGTGTTACAGGTGGTAACTGTCCTAGGCAATATTCCCCTCTCTGCTTTTCGTCCACCAGCATACTAATCTTCTTTTTGTCCCCTCTACAGCCTTGAAGTTAACTTCCCCTGGGATACCCTTAAATCCCTGGGCTTCTGGAAGCCCAATATTACCTTCATGTAGATTTGGATGGATACCCTCACATTCTAACACTATGTGCCGCATAGTTTCGGTTTCTTTTCCGCAGACCACGCATACCACATCATTTTGTGAATACTTCCCCAAAAAACTCTTAGTTCGCAGGCAACCTGCTCTAGCCTCAAAAAGCAAAGAACTGCCCTGGGAATTATCGTAGAAATTTTCCTTTCTGATGTTCAATTTCTCAGCCCTGTACATCTCTAACGACGTTTTAGCTTCCATTTTTCCCTCCATTTATTCGTTTTATTCTGCCTTGCCTCTTTTTTGGTTACCTTGCCTGTTTTGGATTCTCCACTGTTATTTCCGTATTTCATAGTTAGCCTTCTAGTCTTCCTTAGCCACTGCGTGTCCACGCTTTTCAAGTAAAGGTACCTATATACCATAGCTGCCCACCTTCGTTCGTCCATTGCCCTCAACCTGATCTCAAAGCACATTTTAATCTGAGCTTCTCTAACTTCAAACGACGCCCAGCCCATATCTCCCTGAACTGCTTCGTTAGTTGTTTTTCCATGCGCGCCTAAGGTCAAACGTCCTACCGTTCTCTGGTTTACTTCAAGGCCTGATAGGACGTCTGATTTTAAGCAGAGTGCATCATTCGCAAACGTGAGACCAGGAACCATTACTCCTTTCCACATTCCTCTTACTACTTCATATTTGTTATACCCCCACAGAGCTCTATGCTTCATTATAGCGGCATTTCGCTTTCCCTTAACCTTAAGTTGCTCCTCGTGAGTTCTTAAGTAGTTATCCCCTTCGTTTATCTACACTCCCAAATATTGATATTCCTTCACTCTAGGTAATTCGCCTTGCTGGATAGACAGTATATCAGTGGTAGCATCATTGAAAACCATTATTCCTGATTTTTGTGCACTCAAATTTAAACCGAGGTTGGTGGCTTCCTGACCCCTAATATTTATTAGCCGCTGCATATAGGTTTGGTTATCAGCTAAAAGAAAAATGTCGTCTGCGTATAACATGCCCGGAATATGCTGTTGTACCACGCCGCTCTCCCCGCAGCGCCATCTTGCGTTAGCGCTCGCTCCCCTCGCCATGCCAGCTGTGCGTCAGCGCGCGTTAGCGCTCGGTTAACACATGCGCATGCGCTACTCTCTCTCATTCCCCTCACCGTTAACGCGCGGTACATATACACGCGATAACTGCGCCGCTCCGCTCAGTCGCTCCACCGCTGCCGCTCCGATGACATCCGATGACCACCGATGATTTGAATGGAGACTAACAGGTCTGCTACCGCGATGGTCGGCGCAACCGTAACAAAAATGCGTCGCATCACCCCATGGTTTCCCCCAGCGGAAAGATGGGATACGTTTTTTTGGTGGAACTTGTGAATTTGTGTTTTTTTCAGCAAGAAAATCACTCAGCGGAAGGGATCATAAGGAACTTTATTTTGAGTAATTCCGTTCAGAGTACATTTACCCTTTATTGATAAAAAGGATTGTGATTCTTTGTCCAAACACAGTTCTATGTGTGCGTGCCCAACTAAGCGAGGATTGACCAAACAGCTGGTGTCTAAACCACGTTTTTGTTTTTAAGTTCTTATTCATTATTCATGCGGAAATTATGATTTTCTAGCAAGGATTTGGAAAACTTTGCCTGAAAATCAAATCATGAGAGAACCTCCAACTTTAAAAACAGCTTATCTCCCTTTGTATAATAATTATTCTCAATGTGGCTTGCCTGAAACTTGGCGCCACCTAAAGCAACCAGTTCATTGCTGTCCTTGAGAAGCCTTGCGAAATATTTGATGTTCTCCCGGTCTATATTTGGCTGATGACTGGCGCAGTGCTCCTGTAGCGTTTCCGTTTGGGTGAAGCACAGCTTCAATGTATTCGAAAATGGCCAATCAAGAAATCCATCATTCCTGCCTTTGTGCAGCTGAAACCACGGGTAAAGGATCAGATGGCCATCTTCGGCTCTAATTTCAATTCCCCAAGATATTAAATAGTTCTGTATATATACTTTATCACCAAGTTTCCCTGCGAACCTTCTTCGATTGCTTTTGCTTTGAGTCCCGCATATCCTGTTAGAGTCCACCGGTGTGTTTTCGGATTCATTGCCACCATCGATAATACTGAGGACAACATCGTCGTCATTTATTCCGATGTTTCATTCAAAAGGGCCTTCACCTCACGTGCCTTGATTTGATTAATTGATTGTAGGGTTTAACGCGCCGACGCAACGTAGGCGATGAGGCGCGCCGTAGTGGTGGGCTGCGGATTAATTTTGACCACCTGGGGATCTTTATCGTGCGCCGAAATCTCGCACACACGGGCGTTTTTGCTTTTCGCCTCCATCAGAAAAGCGGCCGCCACGGCCGGGAATCGAACCCGCGACCTCGTGCTCAGCAGCGCAACGCCTTAGCCACTGAGCCACCGCGGCGGGTACCTCAAGTGCCTTACTGCCCACAGATTCTAAAGTGCTCGTGGTGGCTGCCCCCAGTTTTTCCTGGAGTACATTGTTGAAACGATTGAGCTGATGCCCCATTTCGACGAGTTTGTTCTTCTGGGAATCAAACTCCTCTATTAGCTTCGCAAGCTTAACGTCTAGTGCACCCACCTCGCATGTAACATTTTTTTCAAACTTTACCAGCTGTTCATTTTTCTTTTCGGCTGGCACGAGTGGTTTTTCTGGCACTGAATTCTCTACAGGCGCCGTACATTTGAGTGTACATTCGTCGCGACATACTATGGTTGCTAAGCATGGGAAGAATTTGGACGTGTGCTGTTGCGGAATAATTAGCGGCCTCTTCAGCTGGAAGGATGACTCTAGAGCCGCTGCTTTCGTTCCGGCAGGGCATCTGTGCGATAAAAAGAAAGCGACAATAGTTAGTACACAGCGAACGTACAGCTCCTTAATGTTTTAAGTAAAGACGGTTTGGCAGGCATTTCTCGCCTTGTGTTCATGATTTTGTAAAATTTCTCCTAGCGTAGCCGGGCAGCGAACCATAAACTGTAAAATGTTAAACGCGAGCTATTACAAAGCGATTCATTGCGTCAATTTTTATGACAGTGGGGGAGGGGGTGGGGGGGGGAAGGCGTAACGTTGCGGCGTTGGGATCAAGAATAAATTTTGGGCCTGCCCCTTACTAAAGCTCAAGCTTCGGCAAGCTGGTACATTACAAAAATGAAACCGCAAAACCCACGACGATCAAGACAGAACAAAAAGACTGAGCGCCCAATTACAACGTAATTAAATCTACCGAACGCAGTGCTTTTTATTTCAGAGAATCTAACCGAAAAGAAAAGCAAAAGAAAGAAAAAGCGGCGGTTTGTTACAAAAGATTTCAAAGTAACCGCGCGTGAGTGGGTTCTTTTTCATGGATAGAAAAATGCTACACAATAGTCGAAAATGACAAACGTAGATGTACGTTCGTACAATGACGATAATGATTTGATTGTAGGGTCCACCCAACGCAGGGGATGAGGCGCGACAGTGACGATAATGGCCAAGTAGAACTGATAGTGGTGATAGCCAATACAACACGAGAGCTAAACAGGCATTTAGAAGTAAATCGGCTGCGTTCACGTCCAGGAAATGCGCTTCTTTCATATATTTTTTTAGGTGCGCAGTTTTTTTAGGGGCCCGTGTTGTCGTAGTAGGTCGCCCGGCGTAACGCACCCAAACAGACGCTTCGTATCGAAAACCGCTTCCGCTCTCTTGGATCACACATCAGTCCCTCGCGTCTCGAATATACAGCCTCTCTAACTGCACCACAGTGATAAATGCTATCATTTGGACAGTGTTGGGGGTGATCTTTTCACTGCTACGTTGCAACAAACGCGGCTGTTGCAAGGCCGCAAATAAGTACACAATTATAAAAATAGGGAAACCATCAATAATTATCGAATTAATTACCTCAACTGATTTAAAATACCATGGGCGCCAAAGCTACTCTGGAGAATAACTCTTCCGCATTGATAGCGTTCACATTGATTGGGACTACTTGAAGTTTTTAGGTTATATTTATTTACTGATAATCTGAGTCGAGTATTTAGGTATTACAGGAGTCACACGTGCCAATGAATTGTGGCTGCAGGACGAAAAACAAAGTACGTTTGTCGAAATGCAAACACAAAATACAGCATCCAAATGAAAGAAGACAAGAACTGCAACTTCTGATACAAACAAGGATGAGGACATCGTTGAAAGTTTTCCAAGTGCTCTTGAATGTGCTCTTGAGAGATGTGCTGTCAACGGAAGAACTGCTGAGAGTTTAAAAAATAATAATGATGGCTGTCCCAATCTGTCGTGTGATAACACATTCTATTTTTTTGTGCTCTGGAAAAAGTGATGTGTTTAAATGCCGTCGCGTGCAGTCGGAGGAGGGCTATACACGCAGTGACTACTACTAAAATCATCACCCCTTCCTTACAGGCGATGCGGAGAAATAGTCATCTGTTATTTTTAACATCGCCTGGACTATTAACAAGCAAAAAAGTCTTCAATCGGTCGCATTCTCTTCACGATTCGAGAGAGCGGAGTTCAGCAAGTTCACATAACTAGTTGGGGGAGTGGAAAGGAGAATATATGATTTATATGCCCTTGCAGTGGCCCTTGCAGTGGCCCTCCTGCCCTCCCGGATACCTGGATTCATCATGGAAAACAGCATCGCCACCGACATCAGCCGCCGCCTCTCCTATAAAAGACCATCCCTGTCCGTCTGCCCTCTGTGGGCTCGGTGACTGCGCAGCAGCGCAGTTCTCTAATCCGTTCGCCTTTGCCATGCAGGTCAGTAATTCACACAGTCTGTTCGCTAAAAAATATAGTAATCACTTTTTGATACAGTCACCGAGCCCACAGTGTTGCATTGCCATTGCCGCTGAATGCCCGAGTGTCATTTATTCCTTGTTCCTCCAAGCCGGTGACGTTGAAACAAACCCCGGCCCTGGTACCATTGAAGAAATTCCCACCGAATTGAAAAAAATTATCCGCTGGTCAATCCACCGTTCTCACCGAACTAAAGGAGTTGAGAGATCAGCTGCAATCCACTGATAAAGTAATAACAGACTTAAGTAAACGGATAACAGATCTTGAGAGCCACTTCAAGTCCCTTTCATTTCTTAAAGTTGAAATGGACAGCTTAAAGGCTACCACACCTCAGATGTCCTACCGGACAGCTTATCAGCCCGAGTGGACGACTCTGAAAATCGCTCCCGCAGAAACAATTCAACATTCTATGGCATTCCCGACACTAACCCTTCCGAACATTTTACTGAAACACAAAAACTAGTAATTGCTCTTTGTGCTAATCACATGGAGATGAATATTGAACCAAAGGACATAGACAGAGCGCATCGTCTTGGCCATCACGCTGTCGACAAGGAAAGGCCGATAATTGTAAAATTTAGTACTTTTAAAACAAAGGACAAGATTCTTTCAAACGGCCGCAAACTCAAAGATACCGATTACAGCGTTGGCGAAGACTTTTCCGCCACAGTTCGAATCACTCGCAGGCATCTTATCGCTTTCGCAAGGTCCCAGTCCTGTCCATTTATGTTGACCTTTAAAACCCTACGTATGGGCAAAAAACTACATATTTGACGAATCGACACAAACGGGTAAAGAATTACTATAGCTAGTTCCTCGCAATCCACACGTGCGTCATGGCCCCAGATCCACCCCACGCCCACTACTTTCCTTCTCAGTTATCTTTACTAATATACGCAGTTTTCTACCAAAGCGAGACGTCATTTCTAATCTTGTTTCCTCGTCGAGCAGTAACATATTAGTGTTATCAGAAACATGGCTATACCCTGACATCAGCGACCATGAAGTTCTAGCAGACCTTCCAAATTTTACAGTTTTTCTCAAGGACCGTATAGATAGGCGAGGCGGAGGCGTGGCTATTGCAATCAGCAAATATATTTCTTGTACTGCAATTAACATTCAGACTGACCTCGAAATTATATGGCTTCTTTGCCACGCCACTCCCGAAACTGTTTTAATTAGTGCCTGCTATAGACCTCCCCACAGCACTCCCGATTTTGCTCGTAAACTTAACGACATGTTAAATGATCTAACTACTGCATACCCTAACGCCCGCATTCTCCTTTTTGGGGATTTCAATCATCCTCTTATTGACTGGGTAAACCAAATTACATTGACGTCAGGAGAACCCGAAGCGCACGACTTTCTTGATGTGTGCCTAAACTTTAACTTAACCCACCTTGTAACTGAACCAACTCGCGTAACTCATACGTGCGCCAATACCCTTGATGTAATACTAACAGATCATCCTGAGAGCCTTTCGTCCATTTCATATCCTCCAGAAATTACCGATCACAAGGTAATTCGTGCTGAGTTTACGTTCAAACCGGTGTCTCGTCAGAAAAGTAAAAAAACTATACGTCTTTATGACAAAGGAAATTATACAGCTGTCGTTGATGAACTCCGCTCTTTCTTTCCATCATTCGAATCATTATTCCAAAATAGACGCGTGCAAGATATTTGGAAAATATTTACGGACAAAGTGGATTATCTTGTGAGCAAATATATACCCACATTTAATTTCCAGGCCGACACTCAAAAGCCCTGGTTCACCAAAACAATAAAACGCCTAGAAAACAAAAAGAAACGCCTCTTTCGTTCAGCCAAACAGAAGGGAAGCCAATGCGCATGGGAAAAATACTATGTAGCTGAACATGACTACCTAGGAAAGATATGCGAAGCAAAGCACTCTTTCTATAACTATAACTTGCCGAACATTCTAAAAAGTGGCCCACGCAAGTTTTTCGAAATAATCAACCCTCATCCAACTCAATCGACTAACTTTACCGATGATGCCGGCAGACCAGTGAGTGACTTGAATGTGCAAACATCTTTAATAACGCATTTGGATCAGTGTTCACAAAAAAAAACAGACCTTCCATTTTTTATGCCGACTTCCACTATCGAACTCTTCATGCCGTCCATCACATTTTCCGTGTCCGGTATAATATCTATAATAAACAACCTAAAGCTGTCGTCCTCCGCTGGTGTAGACAATAATAACTCCAAGTTCCTTAAAAACACTGTAGATGTCTGTGTCGAATACTTATGTTTATTGTTTTCACAGTCACTCTCAACAGGCCAACTGCCCGACGATTGGAAAAAAGCGAAGGTCATTCCAGTTTTCAAAACCGGTCACAAAAACTCGCCTCTAAATTATCGTCCAATCTCCTTAACGTCGGTGCCTTGCAAAATCATGGAACACGTCATATTCACTCACATTATCAGTTTTCTTGACAAGGTTAATTTTTTTCATCCTGCACAACATGGCTTCCGAAAAGGATTTTCATGCGAAACACAGCTAGCACTTTTTGTCCATGACCTTCATTCCAATCTAGATAATAACCTTCAAACCGACGCCATATTTCTAGATTTCACCAAAGCATTTGATAAGGTACCCCATAAACGCCTGTTACTGAAACTTTCCCACTTAAACTTAAACCCCGTAGTCTTAATCTGGATCCAAGAATTTTTAAATAACCGCTCCGAATCTGTCCTTGTAAATAATCAGCTCTCCAATTTTATTCCAGTTACATCAGGTGTCCCTCAGGGTTCTGTCCTTGGCCCCTTGTTATTTCTAATATATATTAACGACCTCCCAACGAACTTAACTTGTAACATACGCATGTTTGCTGATGACTGCGTTTTGTACCGCACAGTAACTAATGTATCCGATCAAATTAGCCTCCAATGTGACCTTAACCAAGTACGGCGTTGGTGTGAACACTGGCAAATGAAACTTAATCCTAACAAATGTAAACTTATGTCGTTTCAGCGTCGCCATAACCCGCTGACCACTTCCTACTTAACTTGGACTGAGCATATCCGGACTATCATCGCGGCTGCTAATCGTACTCTCGGCTTCCTAAAACGTCATCTCCGCAACGCACCTCACCATGTAAAATTACTAGCTTATCAATCCCTCGTAAGAAGCAAGCTCGAATACGCGTCGTCAATTTGGAACCCACACCACGCATATATCATCACTGCACTCGAATCACTTCAAAACCGGGCTACTAGATTCATTCATTCCTCATATGCCTATCACATTAGCGTGTCATCTTTAAAAGTAGAAATTGGCCTGTCCCCTCTGTCTTCCCGCCGCCGCATTGCTAGCCTTTGCTTGTTTCATAAACTTTTTCACAGTCCACTTGCAATCGAACCTTACATCTCCCCCCCCCCCCCATTTCGCAGATCACATCGCATTGGCCATATCTTTCAAGTTACCGGTCAACGTTCCCCGCACCGTTACTTTTGCTGCCCTATTTTTTCTTCGTGCAGCAAAAGACTGGAATGACCTCCCCCACCATATTGCAGCAATCACCTGTCCATCAACATTTATGCATAGCGTCACAAGCCATTTTTCAAACTAATTCATGGCTTTTTTGTACGTTTTTGTGTAACCCCACCCCTTATGTAATGTCCCTCCAGGGACCTTTAAGGTAATAAAATGAAATTAAATGAAATGAAAAGCTTGAAGGTATCTTCGGACGCGCGTTGAAAGCCGGTAACCGCGATCACATCACTTACTTCTTGCGTTTATTCGAGGAACGCAATTGCATTAGCCTTGTTTTATGCTGGTACTCCTCGGTGAAATTAGTTACCAAAACGTGCGATTGGCGTTGCTCAAAGCGCTCAATACCTCTTGCGACGGAGAAACCGCGGTCGAGAAGCAACTTCTGTTGTCCACTCTCCACGATAGCGTCAACATCAGGAGCAACATCAGAGTACACCGTGATCATCAAGCTTGCGCGGGATTGCAGGCTGACATGGTCGTCGGCGATGCTAACAGCCGCATGGTGATCGTGGTTCGGGTCCGGCGAAATGGAGTGATCGTGGGAAAAAGGGATCGACTTGGTCTGCAGATCGATTATTGCACGGTGTTCCGTCAAAAAGTTCATTCCCAGAATTACGTCACGGGAGCAGTTAGGCAAAAAACAAACGAAGCACGGTACGTCGTGCCGTCTATGGTGACGCGTGATGTGCCTCTCTCGTTCTGTCTGGTTTTCTTTCGCTCTACGTTTGTCCCTTGTGTTACAAAAAAGCGCTCTTCCAACCATGTACAACTATCGATATCAACTAGCCCAACAACAAGCCTTACTGTGCACGTTCCACTTAGCGTTACGAGATGGCCTCTTTTGGTGCGTATGTGCGGACCACCCATCTGGTCGGAACTTTCTTCAGCTTAGATGCGAATCATCCGCTCATCACCGAGTAGTTCGCTCTCGTGTCTATGAGGGCGACTACATCAAAGCCGTCGATGGACAACTGGATGTCGGACGCTTCCTTCTTCGAGTTCCGGATGCGTCGGGGGGTCGTATCTAGGCTTGTGCGTATTGACGATTGAGCACTATGCGTTGTTGTTATCGTCGTCTTCCAGCGGCAGGCTTGGTCATGTGTCGCGCCGTGTCGTTGTCTTCGTGTTCGGAAGTCACGTCCGGGTTAGATCGTGTCGTCGGGCTGAGGGCATGTCGTGAATTATGATCTTGGACGAGTCGTTCCTTTGTTGGAGGTTTTTCATTTTTCCGCCATTGTGCAACTTCACTTCCAGAAGTTGCTGCTTTTAGTTTTTATCCGCGTGGGCTGGGGGACCTTCCATGTACGAACTCAGCATTGCTTCGTCGGTTCGGCGACTGGTATGGGTAGCGCGATTGCGAACGGTTGAAACAGGCGGGTCCATGGCTAGCGTTGGACAGGTATCCTTCCATCTCAGATGGGCGCTGGCTGCGTCTGAGCCCTCGCAAACTAAGCCTCTTGTAGGGGCAGCGAGGGTAGATGTGGTCGGCCTCTCCGCAGTGGTAGCACTGCGGACGATTGTCGGGCGTTCACCACACGTCGGTTTTCCTTGGGGCGGGGGGTTGCAACGCAGGTGGTCGGGCCGGCGACAGGGGACGACGGTACGGAGGCTCGCGACTATAGGGCGCAGGTGTGCGAGGGTGACGGACAGCAGCCGCGTAGGCCATGGCTTGCGTGTTGCGAGGTGCTTCTGGCGTCGTTGAAGTTCACAGCGCTTGCTGAATTTCTCCTATAGTGACGTCGGTAAGGGAAGCGACTTGTGGTTGAGGCGGCGTTGGGAGCAGTTTTCCCAGCTCCTCCCTCGCTATTGTGCCCATAGTCTCGCGTAGGCTATCTGCCGCAATGCGCATGCTGACGACGCAATTCGTATTGACTGTGTCAACAAAAATGCGGCCATACTGCTTAGCACGCATTTCGAGGGCTTTGTCAATGGTGCTGGCTTCGGTCTTGAATTCGGCGACGGTTCTGGGAGGATTGCGGACAAGTCCAGCAAAGAGTTCCCCCTTCACACCACACATTAAGAAGCGTAACTTATTTTCTTCCGCCACGCAGGAGTAAGCACGCCTGCTAACCTCTTCTTCTCTTCGGAAAACAGAACAACGCTTTCGTTAGGGTGTTGTGACCACGTTTGCAGCAAAGCCTCGGCCCACTCTTTTCGCACAACCTGGGGAACGTAGTTAAAACTGGCGTTCTGAAATCGTTAAAGTTTCTAGGGTGCTCTCATGGCTTTCGAACTGGATACGTGCTGAGTCCTCAAGGCTCAGTGTCTCCGCGTCGTTTAATCGGTTTAACAGCCTGCCCCGTTCGACTTGCTGTAACCAGCCTACGGGATGTTCCGAAGGTCACCCATGGAAGAATGGTGGCTCCCTTGGTTGCTGAAGAACAAGGGCAGGATTGGAAGCACTGGTCATTGTGCCTGCGTTGATCATGGTGGTTTTCACCACGTCTTCTTTCTTCACGTTATCCGAAAGCAGCAGAAATTGTGACTGAAGAACTTGCTTTTTGCGGCTGACACGAGTTGGTCTCGCGTGTGGGCTTGACGGTGGCTTAGGGTGCATGTACTCAGCACCTCTACCAGATGTAACGTAGACAAAGAGGACACAGGCGTCTGAAAGGAAAAACAGGCTCGTTGGAGTGAATTTGTGCACCCCCAACATGTCAAAGAATACGCAGGCGGCAAAGCAGCAGTCAACAATGTGAAGTGTGTAGGGGAATCTCGGCGAATCGATTGCCGCAGTGTGGGCTCTGCGGGAATTTGTCTTTGGGCGAGAGGGTTTCTGGAACAGTCGAAATACATTCAGAACAAAGAAGCTTTTTGGGGCTGTTCACGTTAGTTTGGCACGGTCTCCCTATCAGACTCGATAACACGTGCAGCATAGAAAAAATGAAACATGCGCTTCCCCTGGCACACAGATAACAGAGACCGGCGCATCCGGGCGGTAAAAGCAAAACATAAATAAACAAAGCCAATGCATGGTTTGCGGCAATAGCAGTGGCGGGTAAAGTCAAAGTCAAAGTCAAAGTGAGTTTTATTGACTACGCCATAAAAACGAGCGGGTAGGCCCGGCCAAAAAGTGAAAAAAAAATCCCTGTAGGGACGCCCGCGCCCCCCTGTGCAAAGCAAATAAAGAAAAACGCGTAGAGCGTTTGACAGTGTCCGTGATCATCCCATAATCGTTTGAACTTTATCATTATCCTCCGGGGCAAACTTTTTCACTTTGTAGCTGAGCGTGGCTGCCTTACATTGTTAAAGATTCCAATATATCTTTGCGAAAAATCTTGACTGAGTACTTTGACATGGGTATTGATTTCTGTAAGTACACTATTCAAATAGGTTCTTTTGTTTGCTTCAGTCGCTGTGCCCGTAATAACCGTCTTGTGTGGCTTCTAGCCGAGGGTTTTACTCGACCTCTGCGCAGTGGGGGACCGTTCTCAATGGTCCTGTTTTATGTTGCCCACTTCCTTATCTGTGCTTGTGAGGTGGGAAGAAACTCCCTGCCAGACATATTGAAACACCGCAACCACAGGCTCGACAGAACACTGTACAATCACCTCACACGAATGTATAAATCACTGCCGCGTTTTTATTGATTGTCCGGTTTAACGCGCCGACGTAACGCAGGCGATGAGGCGCGCCATAGTGGATGGCTCCAGATTAATTTTGACCACCTGGGGATCTTAACGTGCGTGGAAATGTCGTACATACGGGCGTTCTTGCTTTTACCTTGTATCAGAAACTCGACCGCCGCTGCCGGGAAACACTGGCACGTTTGCAGTTCAGGCATATGTTGATGGCATTCCCACCCTCGATTATGGTGAAGCTCCATTTTCTGCACTTACACTTGGCTTTGTGCAGATGGTTCGAACTACTCTTGGGAAAAACTTTCTCCATTCACCTTGCCCGAAAGGTACTTTTATCTTCCAACGACTGCAGGAACCTTATCTAGTTGACTAGGATCGTCCGCTTCTTCGGGCCAAGATGCGCCATGTTTATATTATGATAGATGCAGAGATAAATTGACCAATGGGTGGATTTGTCATTGTCTTTTTTGTGGAACTGGTGAATTTCTTGTGTGTTTTTTTTTTCAGAAAGAAAACCACGCTGATGAAGGGATAATTGTCTAGAACTTTGTTTGTAGTAATTCGGTGCAGAGTTCCCAAGTAAGCTAGGATTGACCAAACAGCTGGCTTCTGAAACAAGTTTCTGTTTTTAAGTTGTTATTCATTATTTATGCAGAAATTATAAATGTTTGGGAAGTATTAGCAAAACTGGGCCTCAAAATCAAATCATGTGAGAACCTCCAACTTTAAAGATAGCTTATCTTCCTTTGTGTAACCATTCTCCTCAATGTAGCTTGACTCAAACTTGCCGTCCGCAAAAGAAACAACTTCATTGCTGCCCTTTAGCGGTCTAGCGAGGTATTCGATATCCTCCCCAGCCAGTTTTGGGTTATGACTAGTGCAGTCTTCCTCTTGCGTTTCAGGTTGAATTATGAACAGCTTCCCCTCATTCGAAAATGGCCAATCAAGAAATTCATCATTTCGGCCTTTGTTCAACTGAAACAACAAGTAAAGTTTCACATGGCCATCCTCAGCTTTCATATAAAATCCGCAAGATACTAAATAGCGCTGTAGATATACTTTCTCCCCCATTTTCCACTCCCTACCTCTTTTTATTGCAACTGCTTTGTGTCCTGCGAGAGTCCACCGGTGTGTTTTCGGATTAATTGCCACCGTTGATAATACTGAGGGTATCGTTCTCGTCATTGAGTCCGTTTTTTTATTCAAAAAGGCTTTCACCCACGTGCCTTACTGTGCACAGATTCTAAAGTGCTGGCGGTGGCTGCGCTCAATTTTTCCTGGAGTGCATCGTTGAAATGATTGAGCTGCTGGCCAATTTCAAGAAGTTTGTTCTTCTGGGAATCAAACTCCTCTATTAGCTTTGCGAGCTTTACGTCTAGTGCACCCACCTAGCTTGTAAAATTTTTATCAGACTTTACCAGCGGTTCATTTTCCTTTTCGGCTGGCACGAGTGGTTTTTCTGGCACTGAATTCTCTACAGGCGCCGTTCATTTGAGTGTGCATTCGTCGCGACATACAATGGTTGCTAAGCATATGAAGAAGTTTGACGGGTGCTGTAGCGGAGGATAATTCGCGGCTTCTTCAGCAGGAAAGATTCCTCGGCAGCACCTGATTTCGTTCTGGCAGGGAATCTGCGGGATCAAGAGAAATTGACAAAAGTTAGTATACAATGAACGTACAGCTCCTTACTGTTTTTATACAGGCTGTTTGGCAGCATTTCTAGCCTTGCATTCATGGTCTTCAAAAAGTACTCTTTTCAGCGCCGGGCAGCAAAAAATAAAACGCTGTAATACGTTTCAACGCGAGCTATTACAAAACAATTTTTTCATACTTTTTTATGCTGGGGAGGTGGGGGCTTGAACATTGCGGTGCTTGGATCAAGAAGAAATTTTCTGCCTGCACCTTACTAAAGCTGAAGCTAGGGCAAATTGGTAGATTAGAAATAGAAGCGCGAAACCCACGACGCACAAGACAGAACAAATAAAGAGTGCCCACTTACAACAAAATAATTCAACCGAAGGCAACGCTTTTTATTCGCAAGCATTTACCCGATGGGCAAAACAAAAGAAAGAATCACAGAAGGTTGATTACCAAATAATTCACAAGAAGAGCACGTGAGTGGCTTGTCCTTCAGAATTTAAAATACTACAAAACAAGGCATGGAATAGTAGATCAGATATATAGATAAGATAGCTCACAAAGCAAGAGGACAAAATCCGCATTTATACGTTACTCGGCAGTGTTCAGGTGCAGGAGATGTGCTACTTTTGCTTAGTTTTTATGTGCGGGGAACTTTACGGGCCTGCCTGGTCGTGCTAGCTCGCCGGGAGCCGCGCAACCAAACGGATCAAGGCATCATGATATCACGAATTCCAGCAGAGGCCTCGTAGAGAAAACCACGTCCCCTCGTCTAGATTAAACGTCGGTCGCTTGGGTCTGGAAGATAAATCCAATCTCATTGCACCACAGAGATACACGGTAACATTTACACGCTGTTGGGGGTAATCTTTGCACTGTAAGGCGACCGTTGGCAATCCGCAGATTGGAAGAAAATTATAACAATCATGAAGCCATCTTGAATTAACCCATAATTACCCATTAGTATTGAAAACGCCCTCTAGTGTTTTTTGTTGGACCTCCCAGGGGCTGCGGCGTGACCTCTGGACTACTGCCGAATTCAGCGCTAAACGGATACTTCAACTAATTAAGACAGGGCGCCACAGGTGCTCTAGAGAATCACTGCTCCACACTTGAGAGCTTTCATGTAGAGGTCAGTATTGTTCAGCAGCTTTTTCTATGTCTGAATAAACGCTCCCTGATCGAAACTAAGGAATCCTCACGTGTGTACGCGGTGTGCGATTACCCGCACCGCTCATTGAAACCGCGCACCGCGAACAAAATATTAATTTAGCACGCGTACAGGTGTCTCATGATGGCTGCACCATCGCCTCCTGTATACAGGAGGCGATGGCTGCACACTTTGATATGTTTAAAGGCAGATGTCCCGGCGAAAAGGAACAAGCCGCTGGGCAGAGTGACGGTGCAAAGGTACACTGACTGGAGAAGGCGCAAATCAGGAAGAGAGCAAAGTAAAAGCACGGGGGCAGGCGCTGCTGCGACATTAACTCTACCCGAAAATGTTTTTTTTTCGGGCAGCAGTGGACGCTTCACTCGGTCTTCCTCGGTGGTGGAGACCCTATCTAGAGATAGCGTGTCGTCTCCAGGTCATGCTGATGGTTAGATTTAGAAGTGTTTGCTACTTGGAGTCGGTTCATGAAGGCCGTGCCCGGTAAGCAGTAAACACTGCACGGTAATGGTTCACTGTGTTTAAGCGCCTGTGTTTGTCTCGTCTTCGCTTCGCCCCATTCATTGCGCTGCCCTCTACTGTGAAACGTAAGGTTGGGTTGTAGAGCTTCGCGTACAGCATTTTGCAGTCGCTTTTTTGTTTGAGATTTTTGTGCGTGCGACAGCGCGCTAGCCCGGCCTCGAACGAATGTGTTACTTTCTTGTCGCGCGTCCCATGTTAGCGTCCCTGTAAGTGCCTATGCTAGCGTAAAGGTTACTGTAAGTGTTGTCTGGCCCGCCCATGCGTTCTACAGCTTATATTAACCCTTTTCTCTTCATCCGAACTTTAAGCATGCGTCAATTCTGGCGCACTCCAGCGAATTCGGAACATGTGCGCATACACGGGTGGACCAACCTTGCAATATACCAAATAAGCGTTATCGCACGTCATGTTTCTGTATGCCTGCTAGGAGATGTGACAGTTTTGTGTGAAAACGGGCCTCGAGCACAGTATGTACACACTTTTAATGCGCAGCACCTAAGCACTTGCTCCTGTGGGTTCACGGCGCATCGTAAGTCGTTGTAGCCGAGCGAACGAAGGGGACACCGAAGACGAACGACAGAGTACGAGCGGCAAAGCCCAGGAGGAAAGAATGTCTGAAGTTTTAGGTGGAGGGTGGTATGGCAAGGCGAAGCGAGACAGTGTCTGCGCAGGCGTCGCGCTACAAGAAAACGGAGAGATCAAGGAGGCCACCGATGATAGAGCGAGCAGAAAAGCGGTGGATGAAAGTGTGGCGAGAGGCGCGAGAAATGGCACCTAATGGCGACGCGCTACGAGACAACGGCAGAATATATCGCATGCCTTCTTGCATTCGCTGATGCGGCGATCATATAGTGAGACCCAGCCATTATACGACAGTCACCCGGAATCCGCCAGTTCGCCCTGTGAAGTAATTTTGCATTAGGAAGTATCGTAATCATCACTCAGAATTTTTTGTGTTTAGTTGCGTCGGTCGACAATACTTTGACTTATCTGCATATCGGTTATTTTGCAACGTTAATTGGGAAATCGTATCATGCACCGTAAACTATTTCCGCTAGATTTTAGTGGTGCAGTCCAGCATTTACATTCTTCTTGTCCTGTTTATTTGCCCAATCGAAAATAAACTGCTTACTACGAATTGAAGCATTCCGGCAAAAAACCACGGCTTAAACACAGCTCACTATGCTTGAACATGAAAATATTTATATTAAAAAACAACTTATCCCGAACAGCTAAACCGAGATTTAATTATGCTCCAACAAATACATAGACAAAACCCGATGTTTCGAAGCCGGTTCGGCCTGTTCTTCAGGGGTGACAGGGGCCACGCTGCAGCTGTGTCTTATAGTCTTTCACTTTTGCTGGCCTCGCACAAATCCCTTCGCTACGGCACGTAAACCGTGTGCGTACATCGAAGGGACAGTGCCAAGCGAGCGATGAAAGGTTCCCAGGGGTTCACTGGATATGCCACGACTCAAGGAAAAACCGCTTTGTCCAGGTTGTCTCCCTTTCGATGATGGCCGTTGCGGAGAAGACAATTTTGCGGTCGGCCAGTTCACAGTGTTCGGCGACTGCGCAGCGTTCTCTATTCTGTTTCTGCACGTCGTTTTTGTGTTGCCTAAGCCTATGCGGTAGGTTTTATCTTTCACCGATGTACGAGGTGCGGCACTCAGCTCACGGAAGGCGGTAAACGATCCTGGGCGCTTTCCTTATTGTCGGCCGGTCTTTGGGGCGGGGGATTTGGCGGGCCATGGTTGTCGAAGGCTTGTGGGTGCTGCGCACTCCTACTCCTCTGAAAACGCGAGCCAAGGCCTCGCTGGTTCTTGGGATATACGGCTCCGCCACGCCTTTCAGAGTTTCAAAGGGGGTTTGTCAGTTCTGTTCTTGGTGGCGGGTTACGGAGTGAATGAACTTTTCGGGTAGCCGTCTTTATGGAGGCCCGGAATTACACGGCTTACTTCTTTTTTACGTTCGGATTCGGACGAGCAAATTGCATTAGCTCTGGCAAATAAAGAGGTTACACTTAAAGCTTTGTGGTTAGCGGGGTGTGCGGAATTAAAATGAAGGTAGCGGCCGGTGTATGTCGGCTTCCTGTGAACGGAGAACACCAGGCTGTTGCCTACAGATTGTCACTTGGGCGTCAAGAAATGGAATGGAGCCGTCTCGTTCATTTTCAACCCTGAACTGGATGGCGGAGTGAACGGAATTTAGGCGTTTTTTGAGGCTGTCAACTGCGGAGATCTTCACTATGCAGCAACAGTAATCTACATATCGAAGAAACAGTTTAGGTTGCGGCAGGAAGGAGCTCAAAGCTCCGTCGTTAAGTTACCCATTGTTACAGAGATGGCGGCCCCCCTTGCGCTTCCAGTTTCTTGTTTGAAGATTTGCCCATTATGCGAGAAATATGCGCTGGCCAAGGAGAACTCCAGTAGGCGGCACAGCCTACTGAGCCACCGCTGAACCGCAGCGGTGGCTCAGAGGTACAGCACTCGCCTCGTATGCGGAAGGCACTGGGTTCGAATCCTGGTGCCGCTGGGTACCCACCGGTTTCTTTAATGGGTACAGGCGTCCCTGGTCGAGTGCGTATCCTTGAAAGGGGAATCCATGTCTGGAAAGCTGCCTTTACCCTATCGAGGGGCCCCTGACCCTTGTCCATCTGGTGGGGCCCCCGGCCAACATGCCGCGTTGCGCCATTGCCGGAGTGAAAGAGTCTGGCGGCATGTCCTGCCACATGCGGTTGCGACTTGTGCGTCCATCGTGGCTGTGGAAGGCTTCATGTGAATTCGTGTTCCTTGGTGGCGCCGGGCACCTACCGGTAAAATAGGTACAAGCGACTCCCCGGCCTGGCGCTCGGCCCTTGTGTGGGACTACAACGCTTGGAAAGTTCACCCGGTTTGCACGGGAAATCGCCCCTATGGCTACAAAAACGCGTGGCTGCAAAAACGCAAGAACTTTTTTTACGCGTAACATGCCCCGTCCACGTTCATTTCTTCTTTTTATTTTCTACTAATAAGTCCTTAACACGCGTTTGTTCCCTGACCCACTTCGCTGTCTTCTTGTCCCTTAATGTTACACCTACCATCTTCCACTCCATTGCCCGCTAAGTCGTTCTCAATTTAGGTTGAACCCTCTTAGTGAGCCTCCAGGTTTTTGCCGCGTAGGTGAGTACCGGTAAGATGCTGCTGTCATACACTTTCTTCTTCAGGGACTATGGTAGGCTGCTGTTCATTATCTAAGAATGTCTGCCATTGCACTCCACCCCATTCTGATCGTTCTCATTATCTCTGCCTCGTGGTTGAGATCCGGGGTCACAACTAGGCCTAATTAGATATATTCTTTTACTACTTCCACGACCTTGCCTCCTATCTGAAACTGCTGTGCTGTCCCGAGGTTATTGATTATTACTTTAGTTTTCGGCATATTAATTTTCAGGCACACGGTTTCACTCTGTTCGTCTAGTGCGGAAAGCATGCGGTTCAATTCGTCCCCATAGTTACTTAGCAAGGCAATATCATCAGCAAATCTGAGGTTACGGAGGTATTCTCCATTAACACTTAATCCCACCTGTTCCCAATTCAACGTTCTGAATACTGCTTGTAAACATCCTTGAATAACATTGGAGAGTTTGTGTCTCCTTTTCTGACGCCCTTCCTTATAGGTATTTTACTGCTTTCTTTATGGAGAATGATGGTAGCTGTGGACCCATTGTAGATATTTTCCAGTATTTTTACATAAAGATATTCTCTAGTATTTTTAAATAATGCTAATCTGCCCCTGGTTCCGTAATGCCTGAATGACTGCTGTGGTTTCGACCAAGTCAAATGCTTTCTCATAATTTATGAAGGCTATATATAGGGGTTCAGTATACTCAGCGCACTTCTGTATCACCTCATTGATCGTGTGAATATGGTCCATTGCTGAATAACCTTTACGAAACTCTGCTTGTTCTTTAGGTTGACTGAAATCTAAGGAGTCGGAAATTCTATTAGCGATTACCTCGTAGACGACTGACAGTAAGCTGGTCGGCCTGTGATTTTTCAAGTCCTTCATGTCACCTTTCTTCTGGATTATGACCATGTTCGAGTTCTTCCAAGTTTCCGGTACACTTGCGGTAATTAGGCATTGCCTATATTATGTTTTCCAGTTTTCACGTACAGTTTCTCTGCCTTCCTGCAAGATGTCTGCTGTTATCTGATCCTCACCAGGTGCTTTGCCCCCTTTCATTTCTTTCAAAGCCTTCCTTACTTCTTCGGTCGTTACTCGTGGGATGTCTATCTCGTCTGAACTACTTTCTCGTTCGCCATTATCTTGGATGTCCCGGCTACTGTACAGATCCCTAAAAAACGCCTCCGCCACTGTGACTATTTATCCCTATTTTTGATGACAATGCCTTGCTTATCTTTAAGTGGATACATCTGATTTTCCCCACGCCAAACCGCTTCTTCACTGCTTTCAGGCTACCTCCGTTCTTTACAGCGTATTCGATCCTCTCCATATTACACTTCCGTATGTAAGCTGTCTTACGCTTATTGATTAACTTTGAAAGCTCCGCTAGTTATATTCTGTCAGCTGGGGTGAAGAATGTCATGATTTGCCGTTACCTAATTAGATATTTCGTCTCCTGGGAAAGTTTGCCAGTATCCTGTCTAGCCATCGTGCCCCCGACTTCTACTGCACACTCCGTGCTTAGGGTACCCCCGGCTTCCTGTGTCGTAAGCTCAGTTTCTTCGTTCAGACCTGAATACCGGTTCTGGAGTGCGATTATGTATTCTTCTACTTTACGGCTTACTGTTAATTCATTATTCGGCTTCTTTCTTACCAGCTTGTTACGGTCGCTCCTTATATCTAACTTAATTCGAGATCTTACCATACGGTGGTCACTACACCTTACCCTTCCGAGCACTTCCACATCCTTCACGACGCCAGCGTTATGGCATAGTATTAAGTCTATTTCATTTTTATGGTCCCCATTCGGGCTCCTTCACGTCCACTTCCGGTTCTCCCGCTTGCAGAAAGCATTCATTATGCGTAGGTTATTTCGTTCTGCAAACTCAACTAGTAGGTCCCCCCTGCTATGTCTCCATCCCAGACCATAGTTCCTAACTGCCTCGTCTCGAGCGTGATTCTTTCCTACTTTAGCATTGAAGTCCCCAATAACTTGGGTACACTGTGTTTTTTTTTTCAGATCTTCATAGAAGCGTTCCACAACCTGGTCGTCGTGGCTGGATGTGGGGGCATAGCCCTGTACCACCTTGAGCGTGTACCTCTTATTGAGCCTAATTTCTAGTGCTGCTGCCCTTTCCTTATTGCTATAGTATTCTTCTGTGTCACCAGCTATGCTTTCATTCACTAGAAATCCCACTCTCAGTTCTCTTCTGTCAACTAGACCACGGTAATATAGAATGTGTTCATTTTTAAGCACCGTAAAGGCTTCACCTGTCATCCTATCCTCACTAAGCCCTATGACATCCCATTTAATGCCCTGTTTTTCGTCGAACAACTGGTCTGTACTTGCTTCACTAGATAAAGTTCTCGTGTTAAATGTTGCCAGTTTCAGATTCCAAAGGTGGCCTCTCCGGGTCCAGGGATTCTTAGCCCCTCTGGTGCGTCACAGGTCTTACCGCCGCCGTGGTCAGTTGCTTCGCAGCCACTGGAGACTGAGGGCAGTGAGTTAAGTGGCGTATTCATAGGAGGTTGTGGCCGTTACTAAACCAGGGTGGCGAATCCTGCTCTGATGAGGGAGTTCGTTACTGGCAATTGTCACCGGGGTCAGGCCACACCCCAAGCCCCAATCTGCAATTCCATGAATGCGCGGATTTTTTTCCCAGTGGGAATGGTCCGGCCCCGGGATTCCAACCACGGTTTTTCTACACGCGAGGCGAATGCTGTACCTCTACGGCACCGCTGCAGCCCACAGCGGTGCAGTAGTGGCGCCGACACGTAAATACACGGTGGCGTAGATACGCGGTGGGGATTAACGCGATTCTGGAAGCTTCGAAGTGAGAATTCCTACGCGGCGGACCCAGTGGCCTACTAAGGTGGGAGAAAATAAAAAGTTTTCTGGGGCACATACCGCGGCATTGTTCTCTGCACAAGCACCTCATTTCTTTCCCACGGCGGAGACTGAGATGGGTCCAGGGAGCCTTGCGAACGCGAATGGTTTCCTCTTTCTGAGTTGGCTTTTAAATACAGGCGGGGGAATAACGCGGCTATAGAAGCTTCGAAGGTATAATTCCTATGCGCCGGGGCCAGTGGCCCACTATGAAAGAGGAACATAACAAGTTGCCCGGGTACCGCAATTTTGTTCTCTACACACGCAAATTATTTTCTTCCCGCGGCGGAGACTGTGATGGGTCCAGGGAGCCTTGCGAACGCGAATGGTTTCCTGATTTCTGAGTTGGCGTTTAAATACACGGCGTGTGATTAACGCGGCTCAGGAAGCTTCGAAGTTAGACTTCCCATAAGCCGGGACCAGTGGCTCACTAAGAAAGAGGAAAACAAAAAGTTCTCCGGCGGCACATACCGCAACATTGTTCTTTACACAGGGGAGTTTCATTTTCCCTGAAAAGAAAGAAACAGGCAGTAACAAGAAAAGGTACGAGCAGCACAAGATTGTCAGATACTGTTGTGCGCTCACAGCAGGTTATGATAGACTAGCCGTAGTTCCCGGCCATGCCCGGGTGTGTCAGTACACATAACAATGGGTAGAGCACATACTAAGTACACCGTTAAGGGCGTTATTTTTCCCAAATCTAGATTCACCTCAGTAGGTATAGTTTAGAACAGAGTCTGAAATTACCTGGAAGACATTACCTCGAAGAATTTCCGAAAGAATCGTTTTAGTCTTTGAGTGAAACTGTATACCAATACCGCTCTCCAGCACAAAAAAATCAATTGTCTATGGCGTTCATAGGCGAAAGCACACAGAATACGCTTCACGACTAAGCCAACTTCGCCACGAATGCTCTGAAGCTCTCAGTCTAACTGGTGATTTTTAAAGGTGAAAGCTTGAAGTGCCCCATTGTGCAAACAACGG